>NW_026652280.1:149659868-149672761 GCF_009828535.3 Hylobates moloch
GATCCCATTTGTCAATTTTGGCTTTTGTTGCCATTGCTTTTGGTGTTATAGACATGAAGTCCTTGCCCATTCCTATGTCCTGAATGGTATTGCCTAGGTTTTCTTGTAGGATTTTAATAGTTTTAGGTCTAATATTTAAGTGTTTAATCCATCTTGAATTAATTTTTGTATAAGGTGTGAGGAAGGGATCCAGTTTCAGCTTTCTACATATGGCTAGCCAGTTTTTCCAGCACCATTAATTAAATAGGGAATCCTTTCCTCATTTCTTGTTTTTGTCAGGTTTGTCAAAGATCAGATAGTTGTAGATATATGGCATTATTTCTGAGCACTCTGTTCTGTTCCATTGACCTATGTCTCTGTTGTGGTACCAGTACCATGCTGTTTTGGTTACTGTAGCCTTGTAGTATAGTTTGAAGTCAGGTAGCGTGATGCCTCCAGCTTTGTTCTTTTGGCTTAGGATTGACTTGGTGATGCGGGCTGTTTTTTGGTACCATATGAACTTTAAAGTAGTTTTTTTCCAATTCTGTGAAGAAAGTCATTGGTAGCTTGATGGGGATGGCATTGAATCTATGAATTACCTTGGGCAGTATGGCCATTTTCACGATATTGATTCTTCTAATCCATGAGCATGGAATGTTCTTCCATTTGTTTGTATCCTCTTTTATTTCATTGAGCAGTGGTTTGTAGTTCTCCTTGAAGAGGTCCTTCACATCCCTTGTAAGTTGGACTCCTAGGTATTTTATTCTCTTTGAAGCAATTGTGAATGGGAGTTCACTCATGATTTGGCTCTCTGTTTGTATGTGATTGGTGTACAAGAATGCTTGTGATTTTTGTACATTGATTTTGTATCCTGAGACTTTGCTGAAGTTGCTAATCAGCTTAAGGAGATTTTGGGCTGAGACAATGGGGTTTTCTAGATATACAATCATGTCATCTGCAAACAGGGACAATTTGACTTCCTCTTTTCCTAATTGAATACCCTTTATTTCCTTCTCCTGCCTGATTGCCCTGGCCAGAACTCCCAGCACTATGTTGAATAGGAGTGGTGAGAGAGGGCATCCCTGGCTTGTGCCAGTTTTCAAAGGGAATGCTTCCAGTTTTTACCCATTCAGTATGATATTGGCTGTGGGTTTGTCATAGATAGCTCTTATTATTTTGAGATACGTTCCATCAATACCTAATTTATTGAGAGTTTTTAGCATGAAGGGTTGTTGAATTTTGTCAAAGTGCTTTTCTGTATCTATAGAGATAATCATGTGGTTTTTGTCTTTGGTTCTGTTTATATGCTGGATTACATTTATTGATTTGTGTATGTTGAACCAGCCTTGCATCCCAGGGATGAAGCCCACTTGATCATGGTGTATAAGCTTTTGGATGTGCTGCTGGATTCGGTTTGCCAGTATTTTATTGAGGATTTTTGCATCAATGTTCATCAAGGATATTGGTCTGAAATTCTCTTTTTTGGTTATGTCTCTGCCAGGCTTTGGTATCAGGACAATGCTGGCCTCATAAAATGTGTTTGGGATGATTCCCTCTTTTTCTATCAATTGGAATAGTTTCAGAAGGAATGGTACCAGTTCCTCCTTGTACCTCTGGTAGAATTCGGCTGTGAATCCATCAGGTCCTGGACTCTTTTTGGTTGGTAAGCTATTGATTATTGCCACAATTTCAGAGCCTGTTATTGTTCTATTCAGAGATTCAACTTCTTCCTGGTTTAGTCTTCGGAGGGTGTATTTGTCGAGGAATTTATCCATTTCTAGCTTATTTGCATAGAGGTGTTTGTAGTATTCTCTGATCGTAGAATGTATTTCTGTGGGATCAGTGGTGATAGCCCCTTTTTCATTTTTTATTGCATCTATTTGATTCTTCTCTCTTTTCTTTATTAGTCTTGCTAGCAGCCTATCAATTTTGTTGATCTTTTCAAAAAACCAGCTCCTGGATTCATTAATTTTTTGAAGGGTTTTTTGTGTCTCTATTTCCTTCAGTTCTGCTCTGATTTTAGTTATTTCTAGCCTACTGCTAGATTTTGAATGTGTTTGCTCTTGTTTTTCTAGTTCTTTTAATTGTGATGTTAGGGTGTCACTAACATCATAATGACAGGATCAAATTCACACATAACAATATTAACTTTAAATGTAAATGGCCTAAATGCTCCAATTAAAAGACACAGACTGGCAAACTGGATAAGGAGTCAAGACCCATCAGTGTGCTGTATTCAGGAAACCCATCTCACGTGCAGAGACACACATAGACTCAAAATAAAGGGATGGAGGAAGATCTATCAAGCAAATGGAAAACAAAAAAAGGCAGGGGTTGCCATCCTAGTCTCTGATAAAATAGACTTTAAACCAACAAAGATCAAAAGAGACAAAGAAGGCCATTACATAATGGTAAAGGGATCAATTCAACAAGAAGAGATAACTATCCTAAATATATATGCACCCAACACAGGAGCACCCAGATTCATAAAGCAAGTCCTGAGTGAACTACAAAGGGACTTAAACTCCCATACAATAATAATGGGAGATTTTAACACCCCACTGTCAACATTAGGCAGATCAACGAGAGAGAAAGTTAACAAGGATATCCAGGAATTGAACTCAGCTCTCCACAAAGTGGACCTAAGAGACACCTACAGAACTCTCCACCCCAAATCAACAGAATATACATTTTTTTCAGCACCACACCACACCTATTCCAAAATTGACCACATAGTTGGAAGTAAAGCTCTCCTCAGCAAATGTAAAAGAACAGAAATTATAACAAACTGTCTCTCAGACCACAGTGCAATCAAACTAGAACTCAGGATTAAGAAACTCACTCAAAACCACTCAACTACATAGAAATTGAACAACCTGCTCCTGAATGACTATTGGGTACATAATGAAATGAAGGCAGAAATAAAGATGTTCTTTGAAACCAATGAGAACAAAGACACAACATACCAGAATCTCTGGGACACATTCAAAGCAGTGTGTAGACGGAAATTTATAGCACTAAATGCCCACAAGAGAAAGCAGGAAAGCAGGAACCATTTTTAAAGTATGACAAGAGTGTGGGGGCCAGACAAATGAAACATTCCTCATCATAATCAGGAGCTTCAGGTAGCACAAAAAGCTTGCTTGCAAAGCCCAAGGGACTCACTTATACATCTGAAGGCACCTTCAAACTACAGTCTGCTATGACAAAAAGAAAGAAATACCTAGGCACAAATGGACAATTTGACCCAAAATCAGCTCTTACCTAGTTATCTCAGGTTTTTTTAATTAGCTTTATTGCTATGTCTTTTGATCTCAACTTTCTTTGTTAAAGTGTACTGCTGTTTCTTGAACTCATTTACATTATTTGATTTGGGGGCTTTGCTTGAAAATTTGTTCCATATGTCTTCACTTACTCAGTTCTGCTTCAGTAAGCAGTTACTCTTTCTTTCTAGACTGAGGCCCTGGATTTTCCAAGACCTTTGTTAAGATTTATCTAGTTCCACTTTATCAAGCCACATCTAAATTTTGAATTCTCCCTATATAGTTGAATTGTCTCTATTTTTTGCTGTTTTTTCATTAAAAACAAACTTGTCTTCTTCATCTTGTCTCTTGTGCACTCAAAACATCTTTGAAAACATCTTGTACATTCAAAATACTTTCATTGGGCTTCAGCTGTGTCTATAAACCGAGAGCACCACAAATATTCAGCCAACCCTGTCTGGGTCCCTAAGTCCTTGTTAAAGAAAGCCACGAATGTCAAACACTTCCTTTTATTTAAGGTCTAAAATATTGATTTTCTTTTATGGTAACAGCACTATAGTTGTTTTGGCTATTTTTTTCCTCTGCAAAATATACTAACTATACCAGCACATCTGGTATAATAACAATCAGCTTGGGAGGAGTTAAGAATTTGGTGACATCTACTGAATAACCACATAATTTTTATTTAGCACCTATTCTGTGCGAGGCACTGTGAAGAGTAAAATAATTTTAAAATTCTAATCAGTGTGAACTTAATCTCAGTACACAGCGCTAAGCTGTGTGGGAGAGTTTCATGATCAACTAGAGTAAATTCGTATGCTGTTTTAGAAGCCTAAGGGATGGCTTTGTAAAACAAGTCATTTCTCTGCTAAAATGAATCTTGACATTTTGCCACCTTACAGGAAAAAATGACTTGATTATTGGCTGGGGCACAGGTAGAAGGTGAGAGAGAGAGGAAGGGAAGAAACGGCACCAGAGAGACCTGTAAGTATAGTGTAGTAGATTTTTTGATATACACATGATTGAATGCCTATTACGGGTCAGTCATCTTTCTCAGTACTTTATTACATTATTCCACATAATTTTCATGGCAGATTTTTCAAGTTACCTTATTTTATTTTCCATTACTGAGTTGAGGAAGTTGAGATAAACGTGATGTCCAAAGGATACTAGATATTTTTCAGGTTAAAAAGAAGAGCATATGTTATCTCTCAGGAAATGCACTCACAGCGGCATTAGGAAATGTGGACTATCAAAGAAATAATTATTACTGATTTTCACTATTCTTAATATACATATATGCAGACACCTCAAATCTTGCTCACTATTATATTTAAATTATTTTAATTAAATCATAGATTAATGCTTTAAACCTGCTTGTAATCAATAACTTCACCAAAATTATTTGCATGTGAGCATAAATAAACTCTCCTTTTTGGCAATAGTGCTAGCATGACATAAAAAATTATTGAAAATGTTTTTTCTTGATATTTTCAGCTTGAAATATGGCTGAAATTTCAGTCTAAGATAAACTAATCATGACCAATTTTATTAGCTTTTAAATGGTCCTTCACATCTGCTTACTCAATTTGCTTTTCAAAATGTTTCTTTCACAACAGCAGTGAAAGATTCTCAAGCAATAAATAATTACCGTCCATGTCGGGGAAAAAAGACCGTGGCAGATGATATTATTTTCTAAACTGGTCTCCAGGACTAAAGGGAATAATACCTCCCCACTGCCCAAAAGCCTCCTGCAGAAATTCACTTTAGAAACTCACACTGGCCATTTGCAAGTCCTGGGGAATCAATGTTCATTGAAGACTGTCAAGAGGTCTCTAACTCATGAATGGCTCTTCTCTTCTATGAGGATCCAGGACAATGGCTGACTGGGGTACTACGTTCACACGATGGGTCTTTTTATACCATGCCTGTTTTTATTTTTATTTTATTATAAGCATGAGTATTTGAGAGGCATACAAATGAATTCTGTTTTTAAAAATACTGAAGAATGTAAGTACAGAGGAATTGATTCCCTGTGAAGGTCCTATGTTCTCTGATACTGTAGGGTGGGGGGAAAGTGTAGATATTCTTAACTCTTTCTAAGAGTCTCTAGCATTTTTATAATTACTCAGCCTTATTTCCCTGTTTGTAAACAATATATTTTATTGACATAGATTCCAGAAATCAATTTACCATGATATGCTTAACCAATTCTTTCCTAGTTAAGAGAGAAAGTGAGTGAGAGAGAGAGAAAGAGAGAGAGAGAGAGAGAAATGGCCAAAACTGACAGGTTATTCAACCTGACTGACAAGTTTCACCTCTCGTTGACTCAGAGTCACTTTTCTCTTTAAATTAGTACACATACAGTAAAAGAACCCTTCTGTTCCTCCATTCCAAATTCACACCACACACACACACACACACACACACACACACACACACACACACACACACCTGTTACCTTCACTTAGCTGATGTGACTGCTCACTCTCCTAGGCCAGTTTCATCCTTACCAACCACCCTGGGAAAACTATCCCTCTCTCTTCTTTGGGTATGAACCTGACAAATTGCCCTGTCCTTTCTGAATGATACATTGGGACAACAGCCAAGCACTTTACATTTTAATCAGTAAGAATAATGTAATATTTAACCTTTACTTTTTTCTCTCTGAATAAGCTTATAGACAATAGAATAGATAATTAAAATTTGTGAAATAAAACTTGCAAAACAGTGGTTTCCACAGCAAAAAGGAACAGCCATATACGAAAGGTCACCTGTCAACTAGTTCTAGTTATTAAATCTCTGCATTTATCACTAAGGTGGCTCAATGGAAAACGAAGGTCAAGACATTAAATTATGAAACAGTCAGGATTAGAAAAGGTCACCCAAAATTCAAGTAAAATTTAACCAAACCTGCTAATTCTATACCCTCAAAGCAAGTAGAAACAGCCAGATTTGAAACACAACATTGGATAGCTCTAATCTATCTTTCTACTTTAGCCCCATCCAGAAAATGAATTTCTATTTGATATCTTGAAGTCTAAAATAAAACTTGCTTATCTCAAGTAAAAACAAGAACTTCAGTGAGTATTTCTAAATGAAAATCATTTCAATTGAACTAGCATAAATTATTAAAAACATTGTTTTACACTACTCTAATGATTCCTTTCATTTCAACCATAAGGATGCCATTTTAAAAATTGGAGATGGGACACTCCCGGCACCTTAAATACTTTACAGAACAATTAGCAACTCACCACTCACTAATTTACTACTTTAATGTTGAAACAAAAAAGATCTTTGCTTTTCATTATCCAATTTGAATGAATTTGAACAAAGCAGGTTGAACAAAGCTCCAGAGACGCACTCTTCAGTTTGCTGTCATTTATTCCTCTGCTCTTCCTGAATGTCTTTAGAGTTCTAGTTTTAGAGGCTTCAACATGTATAATGACGCCATTGGGGAATAGATTTTGTCTTTATTCTCCTTGATGTTCTTTCTGAGGTTTTTTAAGTGAAAGGTACAAAAGAGGCATTAACAATCTGGCATTGTTTTTATTGCTTGACAAAGAAAAAATGTATTTTAATTTTTCCCGTGTTTCAGGAATGATTAAGCAAGTTGTTTTCATCTACACTGAGTCACTTTCAGCAGACCTCTAACTGTGAGCAAAGAATTGTGAAGACCGTTCTAGAGAGAAATCAACACAGTTCAGCCAAGCTAACCTGTAAATGTACTTCCTTGCCCCTCCACAAACCAGCATCTTCCAGTGAATGCAGCTTTCTAAAGCAATGTGTATAAATCTCACAGCACATAAAAAGACAGATTTGATAACTGATGGTTTAGCTCTGACTCTCTGTGGATTTGGGATGTGGCATTTACCTTGGTTCCTACCTGGTGACATTAAATCTAAGCATAAAACTTAATATGGGGGTGCATAAAATGTTAATGTCAAGAAATAATTCTACAACAGGCAACATAAAGCTATGTTTCTCGGTTGCCATATATAATGTGCTCCCTTTATTTGGAAGTTCCTCTAGGGAATGGATCTGCATAAACATGTACATGTGCCAGAGGAACGCAACTTTTCTCCAGACTGGGAGGCAAAAAGCACGTTTTCTCAAACCAAGAAAGAGTTTTCTCATATGGATGTGAATTATGGTAATAATTCATATTCCATTATTACTATTAGGTCACAGTAAAACTTGGATAATTTTATGGCTAACTTACCTCTTGATTATTTTTTTCTCCTTTCAGGAGGATGATCTCAGGACATGCTGCTAAAATGCCACACAGGAATGTCACATAAAGAAGGTAAGAAAACTGATTCTTGCTACATGGTATTAGTGTACTTGCATGTCACTCAACTAGGAATATAGTTTTCAACTGGCTATAGATTACAATGACCAGAAGAACTTTTAAAAATGGCAATGGCGGGAGTCCACCCCTGACCAAATAAAACAGACAATTTTTGAGGATGGCACCTGCACATAATTTTCTTTAAGTTCCACATGTGATTCCAATAGATGCCTAGGTTTGAGAAACATTCTCCTAGACGAATTAAAAACAGTAAGAGAGGAGACCATAATGTTTGATCAAAGGGATGAAAACAAAATAATAAATTTGAATCCTTAGGGAAGATGCTGGGATAGGAAATCCTTCTAGTTATCCTTCAAATACTAACAGATTGACAAGAAGCACTTACACATGAAGTCAGCCCTAGAAGTCAGACATTTTGAAGAGCAAATGGAGAGGATACTGGAGGTCTGCATGTAGTGCCAAGCATGAGAACTTCTATTTCCTACAGAGTTATTGTTAATTATACAGCATTAGAGGTTTTATCAATCCTCTGGCTAGAATTTTCTTTGGAGGTAATGAAAATCATACTACCTAATAAATTCTCTTAATTTTCATGTGGGATTCCTGCCAGCATATAAAGCTAGTGGTAAATGGAACAGTCATTGCCATTCACTCAGTACAGATTTTTGGCTTTTTTTTATTTTTATTTTGTTTTGCTTTCTGGGCTGAAGGATACTTTAAGGTCTTATAGTTTTAGAGGAGGAGGTTGGTAAAGATGGAGTGATTGACAATACAAGAGAAGGACCACTGGTGGAGTGAGAATACATGGAAGATAACACTCAATAATTTAACAGTATAGTTGGATTGGCAGAAATACATCTTTCTTGGAAACAGGAAGAATGAATCAAGAATGAGAGAAGAAACAGGTTACTTTATAAGAAAGGACTTCAACTAGATTCACTCTAGGTTCTCTTATATTTCTAAAAGGAAGCAAGTGTTAATTGATGAGAGATAGGGTACTTCGAGGTACAGTTAACAGACTTCGAAATAGGATGAACTTTTGAGAAAGAATATTTTGAGCAAGAGAGTTGAGAATAAAAATGATTGCAAATGATGTTTCAGCTAGAATTTACAAACTATAGATATGTGATGAACCTACTGTAAGGTATGTATTCTGCCTAAATAATATTCTGGAGCACAGAGGCAAGAATGAAGAAAGCAGCTAGTCAGGAGATTATGGCGTGTAGTGTACTGAAAGCTGAAAGTTGGAAGTTGAGAAATAGTCATGGTCACTAGCAACTGGATTTCACACTGAAAGTGGAAGAAAATGGTGGCAAAATTAGTAAATGGAAAAGATAGGGAAGCATGACTGCCTTAGTGGGGCTATGTACATTCCTTGGAGGCAAGGAGAGATATATTTACATTGTATATTCTAAGACTAGGCTTATTTTAGGAATAAGGAGAAGAATATGGCTTGCATAAACTTTGAGTTAAAGGTCTGTGATTGCAAATGGGATAGGCTCCAGGAAAGCTGTACTATAAGTACGCCTTCTAGTTTCAAAACGAAAACCCAAAGTACAGAACATATTCAACTTCATTATTGTTAAAAAGTACCATCATGAGAACTTCGACTTCAACAATGTTAACTTTCAAAATTCAGACTGCCTTTCTATGGAAAATAACTTAGCTGTGAAAAAAATATATAAATTCATCTCTAAACCATCAAAGACTAACAAGATGGTAAGAAATTACCAGCCTAGAGAAGACTAGAGCTCACTAACACTAAAGTCTGCTTTTGCCCCAGGGGCATTAGTAATTCCGGAAGGAATAGGTGAGCTCTGTTTCTGGAAGCATGTTGGGCCTAGAAGAATAGAAATCAGAATCCAGAGCCCAAGGGTAAATAAACACTCACTTTGAACTAGGATTCCTAGAGTTATTGTAAGGTTAAGTCTGAACTGGAAATAAACCAGTCTTATAAAATCTGTCAACCTATTTTATGTCAATTTGTTGTGTCTGATAACCTCAGTTTTGAAAATTTTATTGTGTGTTCCTGAACTTCTACTGTCTTTAGACACCTAGAACAACCAAAGAAAAATCTTCTCTGGAGGAAGATAATATTATCCTAGGTCTCAAATCATTGTTACAAATAAATTTTTAAGCACAATGCCCAACACACAATTAAAAACTTCAGATATAAAAAGAAACAAACCACCATTAAAGAAAACCAACAAAAATACACACATAAAAGCTCCACATACGGAATTACAGGATATAGACTAAAACAATGTTTACAATGTTCAATGACCTAGGAATCAAGTTAAAAATTTTGCAGGGAAATGAAAACTAAAAAGTGATGGAGCAGATATGTAAAATAGTTACTTAGAAGTTTGATAATTGATAAATATAATACATGAAATAAAGAACTCAAGAAATGAATTTAACAGCAAATTAGATAAAGCTAAAGAAAGAATTAATGAAAGAGAAGATAGAAGCAAGTACTCAGAATGAAACATGAAATTTAAAAAAATAAGGTAAGAGACTCAGAATATAATGAGAAGGACTACTATACATTTATTTGAAATCTCAGAGGGAGAGAAGAGATAAAATGGATAAAGGCAAGTCAGTGAAAATTTTTCAGAATTTATGAGAATTCAGTAATTCAAAAGGCTCAATTACTCTCAAGTAAAATAAATCCACATGTAAACATATTATAGTGAAGCTTCATCATACAAAAACAAAGAGGAAATTTTATAATGAAAATTATAAAATAGCATACAACTTGAGAGAAGGTATAAAATTAGAAGTGTTTTAAGTATCTTCCATTCTTTTTTTTTTTCTTTTTTGAGACAGATTTTCACTCTTGTCACCCAGGCTGGAGTGCAGTGGCGCAATCTCGGCTCACTGCAACCTCCGCCTCCCAGGTTCAAGTGATTCTCCTGCCTCAGCCTCCCGAGTAGCTGAATAGCTGGGATTGTAAGTGCCCACCACCATGCCCAGCTAATTTTTGTATTTGTGCTAGAGACGAGGTTTCACCATGTTGGCCAGGCTGGTCTCAAACTCCTGACCTCAGGCGATCTGCCTGCCTCAGCCTCCCAAAGTGCTGGGATTTCAGGCATGAGCCACTGTGCCCAGCCTAACATTACACTTTCTAAGAGGACAGAAGTTTTCAAACTTTTGGTCCCCAGTCTCACTTATATTCTTAAAAATCATTGTTATTTTCCTGAAGTGACAGGCCCACTTCATTCATTTTTGTGAAAATGTCTCCCAAATGCCAAAATCTGAATATTCATAGTTTGTCTGTTGGCTGTTATATTTCAAGTAAAAATGGTGTTCAGAAACTTACAACTCTTTGCAATTCTTCACAGTAAAAAAAGTTGGGGAGAAAAATAAATTAATGTAATTTTCAATATTAACAGTAAAATCAAATGATCATCTCAAAAGTAAAATCATTTGATTATCTCAACAGATGCAGAAAAAGAATTTGAGAAAATTGAATGTTGACTAATAATTTAAAACTGGTATTTAAGGAAAACAACAAGGAACTTCCTTAGTCTGATAAAATTTTTTTACAAAACAAAAATTCTATAGCAGACATTGTACTTAATGTTAAATTTTTGGAAGCTATAACTTCAAAATGAGGAATAAAACAATAATTTTCACTATCACCACTGCTATTTAATATTACACTGAGGTCATGAAAAAATAAAAAAAGTTTGAAGATTGAAGAAGAAACAAAATATAATTATTTACAGATTATATCATGGTATTAAAAATTCATATATAATTTGTTATAGTTTTTATTAGAGTTAGGATTGCTAGATACAAATCAGAATATAAATATGTTGTATTTCAATATAGCTAAAAATTTAAGAAAAGATGCCATTCATTACTGCCTCAAAATATTAAATACCTAGGAATAAGTCTAATAAATGATGTGCAAGACCTCTGTGGCGAAAACAACACCATTTTATTGAGAAATATTAAAAAGCATCTACATAATTGGAGAGACATAACATACACGTGGAATAGAAAATTCAATGGTGTAAAGAGGTAAATTATCCTCAAATGAATCTATAGATTCAAGATAATCTCAATCAAAATCCCCAAATACCACAAGATTTCTTCTATGGAACTCTACAAGCTGATCCTAACATTTTTATAGAAATGCAAAGGGCCAAGAAAGCTAATGCCCTTGATGAAGAGGAACAAGATGGTGTGGACACAAGGGCAGACACACAGAGACCCATGCAACATAATAAAGACCCCAAGTATTTGTGATGAAAGTGCCAAACACAGTACTGGGCAGAGGAAATTAGACATTTTTTAAAAACACTGAATAACCTCATGGAAAAAAGCAAATCTAGACCCTTACTTATACACAAATTTCAGTTCTAGGTGAATTGAAAACCTGTATCAGAAATACAATAGAGTAATGCTTTAAGATGAAAGTGCAGGAGAAAATTTTCATACCATCAAGTAGGAAACATTTTTATTAAACAAAATAGAAAAGCACTCACAGTAGAAGAAAAGATTGATAAAATGAATTATACTATCCTTCAAAAGGCATTAAAAGTGAAAGGCAGGCTATGGAGAGGGAGAATATAATCATAGAAAGGGTTAATATACAAAATATATAACAAATTCCTATATATAGATAATAAAAGTCAGCCAAAACAATAAAAAATTGGCATAAGATGCAATTATTGATTAAAGAGGAAATTCAAATGGCAAATACACACAAGAAAAGGTCCTTATCATTCATAATCCAGAAAATGCCAATTTTAAAAATGAGATGTTAGTGCATATATACCAGGTTACCTGAAATTAAGAGACCGATCCCACAGAAATACAATCTACCATCAGAGAATACTACAAACACCTCTATGCAAATAAACTAGAAAATCTAGAAGAAATGGATAAATTCCTCGACACATACACCCTCCCAAGACTAAATCAGGAAGAAGTCGAATCTCTGAATAGACCAATAACAGGTTCTGAAATTGTGGCAATAATCAATAGCTTACCAACCAAAAAGAGTCCAGGACCTGATGGATTCACAGCCGAATTCTACCAGAGGTACAAGGAGGAACTGGTACCATTCCTTCTGAAACTATTCCAATCGATAGAAAAAGAGGGAATCCTCCCTAACACATTTTATGAAGCCAGCATCATCCTGATACCAAAGCCAGGCAGAGACACAACCAAAAAAGAGAATTTTAGACCAATATCCTTGATGAACATTGATGCAAAAATCCTCAATAAAATACTGGCAAACCGAATCCAGCAGCACATCAAAAAGCTTATACACCATGATCAAGTGGGCTTCATCCCTGGGATGCAAGGCTGGTTCAACATAC
>NW_026652280.1:149672771-149925349 GCF_009828535.3 Hylobates moloch
AACACCAAAAGCAATGGCAACAAAAGCCAAAATTGACAAATGGGATCTCATTAAACTAAAGAGCTTCTGCACAGCAAAAGAAACTACCATCAGAGTGAACAGGCAACCTACAGAATGGGAGAAAATTTTTGCAACCTACTCATCTGACAAAGGGCTAATATCCAGAATCTACAATGAACTCAAACAAATTTACAAGAAAAAAACAAACAACCCCATCAAAAAGTGGGCAAAGGACATGAACAGACACTTCTCAAAAGAAGACATTTATGCAGCCAGAAAACACATGAAGAAATGCTCATCATCACTGGCCATCAGAGAAATGCAAATCAAAACCACAGTGAGATACCATCTCACACCAGTTAGAATGGCCATCATTAAAAAATCAGGAAACAACAGGTGCTGGAGAGGATGTGGAGAAATAGGAACACTTTTACACTGTTGGTGGGACTGTAAACTAGTTCAACCATTGTGGAAGTCAGTGTGGCAATTCCTCAGGGATCTAGAACTAGAAATACCATTTGACCCAGCCATCCCATTACTGGGTATATACCCAAAGGACTATAAATCATGCTGCTGTAAAGACACATGCACACGTATGTTTATTGCGGCAGTATTCACAATAGCAAAGAGTTGGAACCAACCCAAATGTCCAACAACGATAGACTGGATTAAGAAAATGTGGCACATGTACACCATGGAATACTATGCAGCCATAAAAAATGATGAGTTCATGTCCTTTGTAGGGACATGGATGAAACTGGAAAACATCATTCTCAGTAAACTATCGCAAGGACAAAAAACCAAACACCGCATGTTCTCACTCACAGGTGGGAATTGAACAATGAGAACTCATGGACACAGGAAGGGGAACATCACACTCCGGGGACTGTTGTGGGTTGAGGGGAGCGGGGAGGGACAGCATTAGGAGATATACCTAATGCTAAATGACGAGCTAATGGGTGCAGGAAATCAACATGGCACATGGATACATATGTAACAAACCTGCACATTGTGCACATGTACCCTAAAACCTAAAGTATAATAAAAAAAAAAAGTTAATTTGTTAATTAAAAGTTAAAGTGTTTAAAAAAAATGCACGGCAACTGGAAGTCTCAGGCAACAAATGGGAGTGTAAACTTTTCATTAACACTTGTGAAAACTGCAGCATTCTACTGTATACCTGAATGTATATATGCTCTATGACCCAGAAATTCTACTTCCTGCTATATGTCCTATAAAAATGCATTCTTTTTGTGTACCAATTTTCATGTACACACATTTAGAGCAGCATTGTTTAAACTCCCTCAGATTGCAAACCACACAAATTTTTATGATACTTGTGTAAGGGCTACTATCCAGCATTGAAAACAAATAAACAACATCAATAAATATAAAAAACAGTATATTCAGCAAAAGCCAGATAGAGTAAAGCGTATAGTAAAAGATTTGATTTATATAACACTCTAAGTAAGCTAAAAGTAGGATATTTTCTTAACATGGTAAAGAACATCATTTTGAAACCAAAACCCCCAAACATCACAATTAACAGTACCCTACCAGAACAACACTGATGTATTGTTTTATAAGATGTTAGTAAATGTTCTTCAAAAACAGTGTTCTATGGCAAATATACTGGGAAAACTCACATACTTTCTCCATCTCTAGGAGATTGTCAATGCGTATTAAATAGTAAAGGTTATAAAAGCCCATTCACTAAAGAGATTTGTCTCATTTTGGTTAATTCAGAGTTCAAGAAAATTATTTAGAAGACTCTCTTTTTTTTGTAGGAAATCAATTAACATCTCGTGGAATAATGGTTTGGAACATAATCTAGAAGCTCTTAATTAGACATATTCTTACTAGGATTGGCACCAAAATAAGAATGTCCACTAATATTTATTTTACACTGTTCTGGAAGCTCTACTCCATGTAATCACAGAAACCCAGAGGCAGGGTAAAGAGAAGTATTAATACTGAAATAGAGAAGAAAAAAATCATTATTTACAGATGATACAGCAGTTCTCCTTGCAAACACAGCAACCAGAGAAAAACTATTGGAACTAACAGGAGAATTAAAAATGGTAACCAGATACAACATGGATACAGAAAATCACCAACAGTACATCAGCAAAAACAAAACAAAACAAAAGAAAACAAAAAACAGACCACAGTAGAAGAAATCTAACGTGCAATAGCAACCAAAATGCAAATACATGGGAAAAAACTGAGTAAGAGACATGGAAATGCTCTAAGAGAAATGAACACCTTGGCCGGGCGTGGTGGCTCACACCTGTAATCCCAGCACTTTGGGAGGCCAAGGTGGGCAGATTACATGAGGTTAGGAATTTGAGATCAGCCTGGCCAAAATGGTGAAACCCCATCTCTACTAAAAAAAAATACAACAATTAGCTGGGCCTGGTGGTGGGCGCCTATAATCCCAGTTACTCGGGAGGCTGAGGCAGGAGAACAACTTGAACCAAAGAGGCAGAGGTTGCAGTGGGCTGAGATCGCCATTGCACTCCAGCCTGGGCGACAAGTGCGAAACTCCATCTCAGAAAAAAAAAAAAAAAAAAAAAGAGCATCTTATAGAAGAATGAGCTTCAAAAACCCTGTCAGTCTGGATATTTAACTACAAGTGGTTTTTCAGGAAAAAATTTAATTTCTACACCAAGACTAGCCGCTTGCTGAAGTTTATTTCAGGTCTAAGATCTTGTGATCTTTAGGATTGGAAGAGCTAAACCCTTTGAGTTATAGCAATCAGATATTAAGATTTAAATATAATATTTATATTTGCTTTGGAGTCATTCATTCCTTTACTGCTATGGTAATTATAGTTTGAATTCCCTTTCTTGTTTGAATAATTATTTTTAAACTACTTTAAATCTTCTTCTAGATATTATGGGCTATTGACCCAGTAAATGAGATTACTGAGCCCACAGTATTTTTACTGCTTTAATGAAGTGCCATTCTAAAATGCTTCGTCCCTGTGACTATGTAAAGCATAGTAATTAGCTAACTGAAAATTACCACCCTTTTAGTACACAATACTGCAGAAACTAGGCAAACTAAAGAACCTATTCAGACTTTAGAAGATCAAGATTAAACCAAAATGCTATATTGAATACAATGGTACCTACTGGACACAGTTTTAGGACCAGATTTCAGACTTAGGGAACTTTCTTAGTATCTTCCCAACAGATTTGGGAGAAAACACTAAGAAAAGACTATAGACTATCTATGGGATCATTTTGATAAAGAGCAATAGTGGCATCAGAAAAGCAAATATCAACAAATTTAGTTTCAAAGACCTAATTGGCTTTTATTAGTGATTCATAAATTGAGCAACATCCCATCTACTAAATAGAAAGGTGCTCCAACGAGCTAAGCAGACAGAGGTGGGCTTTTTAGGGGGAAACAAAGGCTGTAGAAAGAAGAAACAAGGAATAAGAAGTGGATTGGTTATTTATTTATTTTCTTGAGACAGCGTCTCCCTCCGTTGCCCAAGTAGGAGTGCAGCGGCCCCATCTCGGCTCACTGCAGTCTCTACCTCCTGGGCTCAAGTGATCCTTCCACCTCAGCCTCCCAAGTAGCTGGGACTACAGGCGCATGCCACC
Organism: Hylobates moloch; assembly: GCF_009828535.3. Classification (NCBI taxonomy): domain Eukaryota; kingdom Metazoa; phylum Chordata; class Mammalia; order Primates; family Hylobatidae; genus Hylobates; species Hylobates moloch. The sequence continues at coordinate 149,676,386 of NW_026652280.1, forward strand.
ATGCCTGGATAATTTTTATATTTTTTGTAGAGACAAGGTTTTGCCATGTTGCCCAGGCTGGTCTCGAACTCCTGGACTCATGCAATCCTCCCACCTTGGTCTTCCAAAATGCTGGAACTACAGGCATGAGCCACCATGCCTGGCCCGACTGGTCATTTCAAAGTTACTTTCCTTATAGGGTTAAAGCAGAGGGGACTTTTTTTCTTTTTTAAGTATTTTTGTTAATACATAATATTTGTGCATAGTTATGGGATCCATGTGACATTTTGTGGCATGCATAGAATGTGGAATGACCAAGTTCGTATTTAAGGTATCCATCACCTTGAGTATTTATCATTTCTATGTGTTGGGAACATTTCATGTCCTCTCGTCTAGCTATTTTGCAAAATACAATACCTTATTTTTAACTATATTCACCCTACTCTGCTATCAAACATTAGAACTTATTCCTTCTAACTGTATATTTGTACCCATTAACCAGCCTCTCTTCATCCCCAGCCCCACACCCTTCCCAAACTCTGGTAACTATCATTCTATTCTCTACTTCCATGACATAAACTTTTTAGCACTCACGTATGGGTAGGAACATGTGCTATTTGTCATTCTATGCCTGGCTTATTTCACTTAACAGAATGACCCCCAGTTCCATTCATGATGCTGCAAACGGCAGGATCTCATTCTTTTTTAAGGCTGAATAATATTCCTTTGTGTGTGCGTGTGCGTGTGTGTCTGTGTGTGTGTGTAACATTTTCTTTATCCATTCAGCCACTGATGACACTTAGATTGAATCCGTGTCATTGCTATTGTGCATTGTGGTGCAATAAACATAGGACGCAGGTATCCTTTTGATATACTGATTTGCTTTCTTTTTGAGAAGTACCCAGTAGTGGGATTGCTGGATCATATGGCAGTTCTATGTATAGTTTTTGAAGAAATCTCCATACTCTTTCCATAATGACTATACTAATTTGCATTTCTACCAACAGTGTATAAGAGCTCAGGCTGACGGGGCACCTTTGGATTTGGTGCTGTGAAACTCCTGTTTTTGAAACTGGCTAGTTTCTAAGTTCAGTTTGATTACATGGCACTTAGCATGAGAGACTCCATTCTGGTTAGGTCTGGTATGTTGGGGCCTCGTGAAGGAGCTCAGCCCAAAAGGATGACCTCCTATACATTTTTTGGAACTCGAATTTATGATCTGTGTGCATAATTTTGATAGAGCAGTAGTGGCATATCTTAAGCACTGAATATTGTAGCAACCTCACACTTTAAAGATGAAAAAAGAGGACTTTAAGTCAAACCAGACCAATTGCCATAAAATGCTAATGCAAGGGCAATCCAAAATGTAAACAAACCTTTTTTTGTTTCATTTCACAAAACAGGTTTACTGACAGACAACACTCATGCAGAGAAAATAAAAGTGAAATTCTGAGCCTTGGAGTCTTGTCCTTGAGTCACTGCTGAAACAAAGGTCATCAACATAGCCCCCCTGCCTCACACCAGGGCTCCTATCTGTAGCCACACATCTGAAATATAGAGCCTATTTAATAAGCCAGTGAATTAGGAATGGATATATTATTGAGAAACCTGACCATAAAAATAAATAAATAACCATTTAGTATCATATCTAAACAAACAAGTGCTTGTCAATACATACCTATTACCTATAATAACTATTTATCACTAATTTTCAAGTGTAAAGTTTTAGGCTTGAAAAAGTATAGATAACACCTCAAAACCTGGGACTAAATATTTATTTCTTATTAGAGAGGATAAGAAATTTGTCATACAGTGGCCATATCTTTTCTATATCTTTTTGGTGTCAAAGGCATATAATTTTGCATAAGGCATATTTTCAATATGGATTAAACAATAAAGACATAATTTAAAATACAAGCTATTAGTACTAGGACTTTGAAAGTTTAATATGAAAGCGATATGTAATTGTATAATTTCAATTACAATCTTCAACATTTCATCATATTTCACTTTCATCTCATCTCAAAGACTTAAGGTGTTTTAAGACTATTATAAAAGAACCAGTTTCTAGCAGCATGCTAGAATAAAAGGAAGCATTGGCTCTGTCATCAGATTTGTGTTCAATTACCACTCTGCTACTTTCTGGCTATATGCTTCTGCATAGATTTCTCAACTTCTGGAATCTGTTTCTTAACTTCTGCAACCCATTTATTAGTTATCCAAGAGCAGCCTCTCTATCTATCCCACAGCAACTTGAGGTAAAATTCAACACTGCTACTCATACTCCACAAAAGGAAAGCCACCCCACAGAGCATCAGTGGACAATATAAACTTTGTTTAAGATGCTCTATGGCTATAGAAGAAGACCCTCCCCTCTTGAATCTTTATTTCTTCCAAACCACATACCCTAGACTCTGTTTCTCTCCATTTCTTAGTAAAGTATAGTAGTTTATCTCTTCTCATTTCTCCACTCTTGTATCCTCACAACCATCACTCCCTCAGAGCACTAAAGACTCTCTTGTTACCAGGATCCACACTTCTTAGGAGCCAGTAGAGGTTTATTAAAGACGAATCATGTGATTAAATAAGGAAAAGCACAATTACACACATTTTATAGGGAGAAATAAGGCCTTTCTATTGCTTGTATTGTATCACAGAAGGATTCCCTTCAGGACTTATAGAATCATTCTGTTTTGGTTTTAGCTCTTTGCTATTCTTCTTAGAAGATGCTAGTAATAAAGTTAAATGTGTACACATCATATACTCGATACCTTCATTTCTTTTTCACGTGAGTCTGTTGGTAGAAAAATGCTACTTAGAAAAATATCAGGAGGTAAAATGTCAAATGCAGCTTAAGGATACACAGAACTAAGGCTTCTATGTAGGTTGGATAATGAATGAAGAGTATGAATTGTGAATAAAATAATTCCTCTAACTCATGATGAGAATGATTTCTCAGGTCTAAGTTCTCCCACTGCCCCACAGAAATAACCTTCCATAAGAATCATGATCTTTTCTGAAGACTTTCTAAAGACTACACTATAAGCTTCAGAAGACAGCCACGGCCTTAAAGATTCCACTAACCTGTCTTCTCTGAGTGACAGTAAGACAGTTCCAAATCACTGCTTAAACACAGCATTGGATTTTGTTTCTTAGAAATAAAGAATAGTTTACTTTAAAACATTTGAAAAAGAAAATTAACTTCACAATAGATTTCCTCGCTGGGTGTGAGGAAGACTATTCTAAAAATACGAAGTGTTATTTGTAGTTCTTTTTGGAAAATCGGTAGGGGTTTGTGGATATTATGGATAACCAGATGGCAGTGAAGTGTATGATGCATGCAAAGGGGAATGGTTCCAGGTTGATGTTTTTCCCTGGAAAACTTTCTAATACTTCCACATTAATAATGGGCCATTATCTAGAAATTGAAGCAGCTAGGGCTAAACAACAGGGGCTTTGCAGTGATGCTTTGAATGTGTTCTTGCAATTATCCAGTTGCAAGTTAAATGCAGTGTAGCCTATAACTTCCCAAGCTGAGTTTTGACTTTTATTTTTGGCCAGTTGACCCTTGCTCTGGTTTTTTACTGCAACATTAGGTCAATCAAGAAAAATATCCGTCATGGATTGGATGACATTGCCACCAAAACCTGAATTCCATCTCTCAGGCTGGAAGTCTAACCTCTAATTTACTCCAGTCCCAGGCTGATTAATCCCATTATTTAATGAAGTCTCTCTTGGTTGTCTGTCTATCAAATTATTTGTATTCATGAAGGGACAGTGATAAGCCAAAATGCTAATTATCCATTTTTCTAAAATAAAAGATCCATGCTAAGAATAACAATGAGTTATTAAAATAGCACTTTTCATCTGACATAATACATCTTAACAAGCTCTTTAAATCCAGGGATTTCCATTGCTGGACATCTTATCTAATACAAAGGAAGATGTTTACTTTCTATCTATTCATACTTGGCTAGCATTGGGCATCAGCTTTTGAATTTGAATGTTGTTGGAAATAATGTGATAAGTTGTTGGGAAATCTAGTCTTTAGAAACTGATTTTTTAAAAAATCTCTCCACTTAATGTACTGATTCATATCATCATTTGTCTAAGCACCTGGATCTAAAAAAAAGCAGCTCTCACCAGGAAACAATTTTGTCCCCTAGGGAACATTTGGCAATGTCTGGAGACATTTTTCAGTTGTTACAATCGGGGGATACTACTGTCATCTAGTGAGTGGAAGCCAAGAAGCTGCTAAAGGTCCTGCAAAGAACAGCACAGCCCCCTACCCACAACGAAGCATTATCCTACTCAAAATGTCAATAGTGCTAAGGTTGAGAAACTAAGGTCTAAAAGATAGAAAGAAATTCTAATAAGCAATTAGGTAACAGGCCTAATGAAAATAAGCTACATAAGCGCCATGAATTTAATCTTTTCTGTGTTCCAAGTTTCATTTTTCCACAAGTGTCTACCTCCTTAGAATAATACTAATTGTACTAAATGTAGGTCAAGCTCTAATTTCATATGCTCCCACATTTATGTCTCAGTTTCGTGTTTGATGAAGCAGAAAATTTTCTCTGATGAAAACTAGATGGAGGAAAATAGGAACTGGTAGAGAAATAGAAATAAAAATCTAGGGTAAGTAGGAAGAAGAGGTAGGGATCGTTGGATGAAAGTGAGTAGAGTCAATTCCAATGTTCTGTGCTATAGGAAAAGAAAAGGAAGGGAAGGGAAGGGAAGGGGAAGGGGAAGGGGAAACAGAAGCGGGAGGAAGGAAGGAAGGAAGGTCGTCCCTAATGGCTTACAATTTGTTTCTAAAGAATCTTCAATTATGCAAATGTTTTGTTATCTGGCTAATTCACCTTCCACTGACGTCTCCAGCATTACCTGCCCACATAACCCACATTCATCCATGTACAACCACCCATCTGGGATGATCTCCATACATCCACAGCACACACTCACATTAGAAGCTTTTCACACACAGGAACTGCCTCAGTGCAAGAGCTGAAATGACTGTCATCATAATAACAATTATATTGATCATTTAAAAGATTAATAAGCATTTTGGGCCGGGCGAGATGGCTCAAGCCTGTAATCCTAGCACTCTGGGAGGCCGAGATGGGCGGATCACGAGGTCATGAGACCGAGACCATCCTGGCTAACACGGTGAAACGCCATCTCTACTAAAAATACAAAAAAATTAGCCGGGCTTGGTGGCGGGCACCTGTAGTCCCAGCTACTCGGGAGGCTGAAGCAGGAGAATGGCGTGAACCCAGGAGGTGGAGCGTACAGTGAGCCAAGATCGTGCCACTGCACTGTAGCCTGGGTGACAGTGCAAGACTCCATCTCAAAAAAAAAAAAAAAAAGTACATATATATATATATGCATTTTGATAATTGGAGGTAAAATGATTTGAGGAGCATAAATAATGTGCCATTTTGTTTTACGTATGAAGTTATAGCATTATATTTCCCATGTAAAGACCTAAAACATTTCTAACCACAAAACAATTTACAGGTTCAACCTCTTCTTGTCTTCCTAGAGGACATGTGCAAGAGAAAACAGTTTATTTTCTAGACAGGTTTCTGTTTTCTTGGCACACAAACTCCTGGCACTGAGAGCTATGAGATACACAATGGTTTGGGGCTGGCAATCTCTGAGCATGTCAGTTCCCAGCAGCCAGGCTCCTCTGAATCCTGCCAAAGCCACCAAGTAACACTTAGTCTTTGGAGCCGAAAGCCCTTGGGGGCAAACCATCTTCTGGCAAAAGCTGAATATATGCTGCATTAGCTAAAAGGCTGATTACCAGTAGCAGAGCTTTTAGTAAGGTAAATTGTAGCTAAGTTTTGGAATTTGAAGGATACTGTGTCACAGGAGTTTGGTAGTTAATAACTTTTCAGTAATGTAGACATCAGAGAAGGGCAACTAATCTCTATTAGTTAACACCAAAGCCCGTCTCATTGGCTCAGATTAAATTCCATAAATTCCTTTCGAAAGTAAAGAAAACTTGGAGGATAAAGATGATAATAGCTGTAGACAATGGTAGAAGTAATCAAAACATTTATTTATATGGAGCAACTTATCCAAAATTCATGCATACCGAATTAAGAAATATTTGTTAGGCTATAAAATGGCTTCACCAAAACAAAACAAAATGCATAAAAACTGTCATAAAACCAACACAAATAATAAATCATTTATATAACTAAATGAGTATAGGGAAATCCATCAAAACCCATTAAAACGATAAGTATACAGAAAACTGACTTTGTGTGTAAGAGCTGGATTAAAGGTCAGTATGATACAACGATAGGTGGTACTAGATCCATGGAAGAAAGCAAATACTTTGCTGCCTTAAATTGCTGGCTATTATGAAAAATTAAGCCATACACATTCTTAGTAAATGGTACCAAAAAAGGCTAAGTGTGTAAACTCTGTAAAAGCATAATAATAAATCATGCAGAAAACAAATATATTAGGATGTTTGGCACTTGGCCCTATTTTGTGTTATTTTCTCAAAATATGACTTGTTTTTCACTTTTTATTTGATGGATAAATTGTGTCCAACACAAAAATATTCCAAAGGTAAATAATTAAAATGCCATTGATGTGTGTTATATTTTCTTCAAAGAGAACTTTTTTAAAGAGGATGAGTTAAAAATGATCGTAAAGGTCAAATGTAATGAAGTATGTCGAAACACAGTTATCAATTATAAACATACTTGTGGTAATTAGCATTCAAAATAGACGTGCAGATTTTAAGCTCTGGAATCCACATCTCATATTCTCACGAGGCATATCAACCCATAAAAGTAAATGAATCAGAACACTAATCACACAAAGCAAGACACTGCTCTCTGGCATTCCGTGGTAGAAGAAACCTGGAGGAAACTGCTTCATTACTTGTGTTAACCCCCAAATCAACGCGGCTTCTGTTGCATGTTGAATAAACTTCAAAACTCTTCATGTGGCTCCAGGTGCCCTGGACTCTGGCCATCTCAGTCATGATCAGCCCCCACACTTAATTTCTTTACATTTCTCAACCATGCCATGTTCTTGCCTCAGCCTCAGGACTGAGACTATTCTGTCTCTTTCCTGAAATTCTTTGTCTTCTGCTCATCCTCCCATTTTGCAGATACCTTTTCATCATGCAGGACCTAGCTTGGAGCTCAGCTTCTCAAAGAAGTATTTTCCTGAACACTCAATCAAGCTTAGGGTAAATCCTCCCCTTTAGTCCCTTTTACAGAATTCAGGTTGCAGTGAGCCGAGATCGTGGCATTGCACTCCAGCCTGGGTTACTGAGGGGGACTCTGTCTCAAAAAAAAAAAAAAAAAAAGGAAATATACCAACTAACAACCACACCAACCTTAGGAGGAAGGCTTATCATTACCATCATATAGATGAATTTACAAAATTCAAATAATTTCTCAAGGATCAGAGAGCAATGTCAGCATGCACATCCATGACTAGTTGTCTACAGAGCCTGTTGTATTAGCTGCTGCACTAAATAAGATCCATGGACCTGCAGAATTATACAGAAGAGAAATGTGACCACGTTTAAAATAATGGGCAGAGCTAGAGAACAAACGGGACCTGTTTCCTTGCAATCAGTTTACTGAAGCTTCAAGTACAATGCCAGTGGATATTACGGAGGTGGCTAAAGGCAGGACAGCCATGGGAAAGGGAGTCTGGAAAAAAATAGACAGCAAATAAATAAAGAGCTTAGTCCTTTCCATAGTAACAACTATACCTCTGGCCGCAACATTGCCGGTACTGTCAGAACCTTACAGAAATGAGGCAGACCCTGTTTTTCAAAAGAGTAATAATGAAAAAATAAAGTCCTGTGGTGCTTTTCCTCTATCGGCTCTGCTTATAAATTCATAGCACAGCATGGAGGTTATTAAAATCCCATATGTGAGAACCACACACAGCACAAAGAGATATGAATTGGCGTTCCATGGAGATAATGCTATCTAACGGGCAAAACAAGTAGTAGGGTTTCATTTTTATTCTGAGTACATTTGAAAAGGGCTCAGCGTCCAACTACTGTGCATGGATAGCTGACTGTCCAAAGACTATTTCTCACCCCCTTCCTTCTTATGGATTAATAAGTGGGAGTAAAAAGTAGGGTTGTTATCTGCCCACATCTGGGTATTCCCATGACATTTTTATTTTTTACTTGCAACTGTTTGAAATACAGTGGATTAAAAGCTTCTCAGTCTGTCTTGACACAGAAAAGAAGCAGAGCAAATCTCCCCCGCACCCTCTTATGGCATCAGACAGGCCAAGGAGTCAGAAGAAACTTAGGATTTCTGCTCCAGAGTCCACCAGAGACTCCCCTTGAAACTCAAAGCAGGCTAGTTTCCTACTTTGTTTTGTCGGCTTTGTTTGTTAAAGATTTTTTTTTTTTTTTCAGTCATAGAAGGCTGGCCTAGCTGAATAGCCTATCAGGGGAAATCAAATATAAGTAATAGTAGCAAATTCTATTTTATATGACCTGGCAAGAATAGAATGCAGTATCTCAGATCAAAAAACCAATTTTAAGAATATCCTATGACTTCAGTCAACAGAATACCCTACCTATATCTAAAATTTCCTAAATAACTTAGTGCTATAATTTAATTATTATTATTAAGACAAAATAATTATCTTTCATTTATTTACATTCAAAATCCAGTCTTCAAAAGCAGGTAAATTTGGGGACTTAAATACTTGGGCCAAGGGAGAGGCAGAAAACTCTACTGAGGAGCTAGTAAATTTAAAATCCAACTAGAACACGAAAAAATTCTACAGCCTTCTCAAGCTGCCAAAACCAGGATCAAACCAAAAAGCATCTAAACAGAATCTAAGCTAAAAATCTGATCCATATAGCAAAAGATAACAAAGATACGAAACTAATTAAAATATAACAAATTTTGGAGTTGGGACATCATCCCTTCATTCGGCGAATATGTAAGGAGCACTTACTATGTGCCAGGCACTGTACTGTCCCCGGAGGAATTCTGCAGGAAGACAGACAAAGTCCCTGTCCTCAGGGAGCTTACATTTAGTGCCAAGAGGGAAGGTAAAAGAACACCTCCCACAGCCCTAGAGTCACCATTGTTAAGGAAATTTAAAGGGTTTGATTATTGACTTAAAGATTTCTCAAGGAAACCGAATCCCCAATATAAAAATTTATTGCTGAGTCTCTCCTGGTAGCTTGAAATGAGAAGCAACAATCTTGGGAACTTTGAGATAATCTTCTTCATTAAGTTAGGCAGAGAACTGGAAAAAGCCCTATAAAGCAAGAAGAACGCAGTAAGATGAAAGGCCATGCTGGAGAGAGGTTAAGGGTAAAATGAGTCCCAGTGTGGGTGAGTGAGGATGTCAGGCCCTAAAATAAAACTTCTATATTAAACTTCTTAGAACTCTTAAAAACCTCTACTGACCTATGTCAGCCATCTATCATATCTGAAAAGATAAGATTTTCTTTTGCTGGTAATTTGGATAATACTCCTCTTTCAGAAATCTTCTACACAGAGGTGAAGAAAAATCTCTTGCTGGTTATCACGAGATAATCAGGTAGATAGAGCAGGAATTAATAAAAATCTCAAGGCTGGCACTAGGGAATGTTGGGTCTAGGTTTAACTCTAACACTCATAGTTATGAGATTGTTAGGCAAATCACTTTATCTCTCTATGTTATTATCTCAAATGCCACCTGCAGATAATAGCCCCTACCCTGTCCAAGCTCTCAGGGTTGTCAGGAGAATAAAAACAAAAAGGATTTTAAAATAAGGAAGGAGCACATTTGAAAAGCTTGCAGCTTCACAATTCAGTTCACCCTGGCTTGAGCCTCTTGGGTGAGCGAAATAAAAATAGCAACCACAATAATAGCAATTGCTATAATTGACTGAATGCTTCATACGTGTACCAGGCACATTTTTCATTTAGTTCTTACAACAACCCTGTGGGGTTCCTATGATTATTAGCCACAAATTACAAAGGAGTAAGCTAAGGGCCTGAAAAGTTAAGTGTCTTGTGAAAATTTACATATCTAGTGAATCAAACTCATAGCCATCTAACCTCTACAAGTTAAGCCACTAAGCCTTCCTGGTTCTTAGCCATCTCTCAAGATTGACTCCAGTTCAAGTCAGTATGATTCAATTCAATTCAATCCATAAACTTTTTTTTTTTTTTAATATACAGGCTTTCAGAGTCCAGGTTGCTTACATCTCTGTAGATGACACACACATAACCTTGCTAGAAGTTCCCAACTTAAATAAAGAACATGAATAAAGATCTTAGTGAAAGTAAGGTGACTATGCAGACAAGAGACCAATGCCCCAGCGTCTTGGCATTTACCATTTGGTTTCCTATCAGAACACTAAGCTGATTATGGCAAACTCAGGGTCATAAAGTGACTCTCAGGGTCATAAATTCCTGCCAGAGCTGAGAAAGCAAATTCTTCCCATCTTATTAATAACACTTACACTAATTTATGCAGCTCTACTTAAGGTCCTAGTTCATAAGCCAAACTTGTCATCAATGTAAGCTCATCCTCATCCGCAGAGAGAAAACACAGTCAGTTTCCAAAATATCTCCCCTTCTCGCTGTCCAGAAAGCCCATCTTCCTGATTGCTTAGTATAGTTCTAGGTATTCGAGGGATTTAAAACAAATATAAGGAATGATCCGATCCTCCAAGGTAATTATAGTAGCAATCACACATATTTATGGAGTGCTTACTTTTGTGCCAGATACTGTCGTAACTAATTATATTGATTCATTTAATTCTCAAAACAGCACTCTGACATAGATATCGCTATTACTTCTACATTACAGTGACGAAACTGAGATGCAGAGAGTTTAAGTGACTTGCCCAAATGTTAGAACTGGGATTTAACCTCAGTCTGTCTCCAGAGTTGTGTCCTTAACCACTACATTGTACTACCCTACATGTAATCTAGATAGAAAGAAATCAGATTTGAGACAATTACTATAAGTGGGTATATCTAGTTCCATAATAAATAATAGATAAGAATGTTAATAGAGTTTAAAAGTTCAAAAGTAAGTTTTTTGGAGGAAAGAAGACTCATGACTGATACAGAATTTGAAGCCCCCAAATTTCCTTCTGTTTGTAACGTTTGCCCACCTTTCTTTACCCAGAAAATGCTTCTGTATTTTTTATCTTGAGATATTTTGGGGTTCTTTTAAAACACGTGTTAATGAAGTATAACAAGTACACAAGGAAAACAGAACACTATTCCAACTTGTATCACTATTGCTTAATTTTACCCATTTTGGCTTGTATAAATGAAATATTATGGTATGCATTCTCTGCGTCTGGGTTTGTTTGCTTACCATTATATCTGCAAGATTCATGCATGTTGTGCATACCACTAGCTCATTCACTATTTCATTATATGAATAGACGATGTATCATTTTGACATATAATTTTTTCATTCCACTGCTGATGAGCACAGGATTATTTTTGATTTGCATGAACATGATTGTATACTTCCTTTCATGCCAAATGTACTCGGGAATGTGAGGTATCTAGGAATGGAATTACTGGGTCATAGCATTATGTGTATGTTCTCATTATCTTTTTGTTATTAATTTATGGCTTATTTCCACTCTGATCAGAGGAAATGTTCTGTGTGATTTCAACTCATTGAGTTTTTTAAAGACTTGCATTATCGACCAGTATGTAATTAATTTTGTTAAAGGTGTTATGTTTACTTGAAAAAAAATGCATTCTGTAGCTTTTGGATGTAGAGTTCTATATGTCATTTAGATCAAGTTTGTTAATTGTGTTATTCAAATCTACTATATCTTTACTCATAGTTTTGTCAGCTAATGCTAATAGTTAAAGAGGGAAAGGTGTATTAAAACCGCCAACTATGATTGTCAGATTATCTACTTCTCTCCTTAGTTTCATTAGTTTTTGCTTTAAATATGTTGTGCTATTAAATGCGTATCTTTTCAGATTATTAAATATTCCTGTCAAATTGTCCATTTTGTCACTATGTCATGGCATCTTTTATTTTTAACATGACTTCTTTTCTTAAAATCTATAATGCCTAATATCAGTACAGCTATATTAGCTTCTTTATCATTGGTGTTTGCATAGTATATCTTTTTCCATTATTTTATTTTTAACCTTTCTGTGCCTGATATTTAAGAGTATGTCTCTTTAGGTAGGCTAAAATTATTTTTTACATAGTTAAGCAATATGTCATTTAAAGAAAATATTTAGGCCATTTATATTTAATGTAAATACAGACATATTTGAATTTAAATCTAACACATTCACAGTTGTTCTCTATTTCATTTGTTCTTTGGTCCTATATTTTTCTCCTGGCTTTTAAAAAATTTATCAAGTACTTAAGAAAATTTCTCTTTTATTATCTATTGGTTTGTTACATCTAAATTCTTTTGTTATTCTTTTTAGTAAGCATCCTAAAATTGCATTATTAATTCTTGGCTTACTAGAATATAATATAATGTATGCCTTCATAAATTCGGAAACATTGCAAGAGCCTTACAACATTTTAATACTTCACCCTGCTCCTGCATTTTTGGCTATTAATGCATAGTATTTTAATTTTACTAGACATTATTACTTGTTTTGCACAACATTTATCTATATGTTCCTTTATATTAAACCTTTCTCTTACTCTTCATTGCTTCTTTCATTTCTGTACTTCCATCTGGGATCATATTCTTTTGCCTGAACAGCTTCTTTTAATATTTTAGTGTGGGGGCCAAATGCAGTGACTAATGCCGGTAAATCTCAGCACTTCGGGAGGCTGAGGTCAGAGGATTGTTTGAGCCCATCAAGACCAGCCTGGGCAACATAGAGAGATCCTGCCTCTACACACACACACACACACACACACACACACACACACACACACACACAATATATATATATATACATACATATATATATATATAAAAATTAGCCAGGCATAGTGGCATGCAACAGTAATCCTAGCTACTTAGGAGTCTGAAGTGGAAGGATCGCTTGAGTCCAGGAATTCAAGGCTGCAGTGAGCTTTGGTCATACCACTGCACTCTAGACCTGGTGACAGAGCAAGACTCTGTCTCTACAACTTTTAAAAAAATAAATAAATCGATAAATAATATTTTAATGTGGGCTTGCTGTTTACAAATTATCTGCTTTTGTTTATCCACAAATATTTTATTTTTATTTTGAAAGATATTTTCACTTGATATAGAATTAAGTTGCTGGTTACTTCCTTTCAGTGCTTTGAAGATGCCACTTCATCGACTTCTGGATTCTAGACCATTTCCATTGAAAAGGCAGCAGCTTCAGGAACTATAGTTCCTTTGAAGATTGGTTTTTTGTTTGTTTTGTTTTCTGACAGACTTTAAGATTTTCTTTTCTTCTTCTTAGGTTTTCAGCAGCTTTGTTCTAATGTACCTAGGTAAGATTTTATTTGTAGTTATGCTGCTTAGGGTCCACGGAGCCCTTTGAAGTTGTGTGTTGAGGCTTTATCAGTTTTGAAAAATTCTTAGCCAATAGAGGTTCAAATGTTACTTCTGCCTTATTCTTTCTCTTCCCAATTTCTGGGACTCCAACATACTTATGTTATACCAATGTTTCTTAAACTAGCTGTGATGAATATTTTTCCTTTTCATTTATAATCCCTTAGAGTCTAATTTTGTCGTAAAATATGCTATTAAAATGTTGTGGCAAAATCAATTGTTATAAACATTTATGAACACTCTATCTTGTCAGGGACCAGCACCAGAAGTGGTCTCAGGACCATACTTTGAGAAGCACCATTTTTCACTGGGTGTCTGCTATGCTCTTTTCTTTATCTTTCACCTTTTTAATCTTGATGCTTTGATCCGTTATTTTTATAAACATTTTCAGCTTTACTAATCAACTCTTCTACTATGCATAATCTGCTATTAAACCTCTCTCTTACATTCTTCAGTTTTTCACTTCTAGAATTTCCCCTGTATTCTTGTCTACAGATTCCAGTTGTGAAGTAATCAATTTGAGATCTATTTTCTTAAACATATTAATCATAGTTGTATTGAAATCCATCTGAAAATCCCAATATATCAATAACCTACAGTTTGTTTTCACTAAGAAATTCATTTATTTGGTTACATCTCCTGACATGCCTGGTAATGTTCTATTGACTATCATACATGGTAAGTAAAATAATTATTTAGACCCTGAAATCCTACAGAGAGGATTCTACTTTTTTCTGGAAGACAGAACATACACAGATCATCTTGATCTAGTAGAGAATGGTCTAAGTTCAGTTTGCCCATACTATGAGAATCTAGCTCTTCAGATTCTCAACTGAGAATCTGCCATGTTTATAAAGACCCTTCTTGCTTGGGAGGCTCTGCACTACAATTTCTGTCTCTTCAGTTCTCTGGGATTGCTTACATTTCTGCTTAGATTTTTGGCCTTTTAAACTATTGCATTCTTCTTGGCTTCTCAGTATCTCACTGCTCGTGTGGTGTAGAAATCTGCAAATTCCTCAGGGAAAGTCACGTGAAGAATTCTGGCTCAGATCTCTGTGGTTCCTTCTCTCCAGGATCTTGGTCCCTCATATTGTGGCTGTCTTATTATCCCTGAACATGAATTTTCATCTACCAGTCCCACTGCAATTCCTGTAAGATCTAGGCTACTATGCCTCTTCTAAGTAATGCATATGCATCACAGGAAACAACTCACAGAGGTCCCATTCACCTCAATGCATTTCTTCCTTTGAGCATTCTTGATCTTTCAAATGCTAGCCCATTTTGGTGTACTCTGATTCCTACAAACAGTAATTATTCAGCTTCTTGGTGGGAGGGTGAGCCTGAGAGCAGCTACTTCATCATGACTACAAGGTCTGTGCTCTTGTGAGGATTAAATGATGTATAAAAATAGCAGACATCACTAAATAATAGTAAACAGTCAATAAATGTGTACTAATATTATTATTGCTACCTATTAGCCAGATTTTATCAGGGGCTTCTTTAAGTGTCATATTCCGAGGAGTCCTCACTCCAGACTCCAAATTCCAAGTGTTGTCTATATCAACACTTGCCCCTGGCAAAGCAAGGATGGTAATACTGCCTTTTGCTGAGATGGCTGTATTTGCTAGCTTTTCCTGGTGCCCTATAATCTCTTATCACCACACTAACAGTTCTCTAAAGAAGTGGTCTTTTTTTTTTCTTTTTTTTTTTTTTAGCAGCCCAAACTATTTTCTAAGAATATCTTGTGCAGATCCCCAACAAATGAATCCCGAGCTGCCTGTTTGGTTTACTCCATCACAACCTTCTCTACAACAGATAGTTAACTAGAGAGATAAACAGATAGTAGACAACACTCCTGAGTTACACACTCTTGGAGCCAATCAGCTCTGAGGAACACATTTTAAAAATTACTACCATGGTGACAATTTCTGGACACTGCATCTCTTAAAATGAAATAGTCCTTAAACATTCATGCCATAATTTGTGAAACATTCATTACCCAGTACTTTATTCTATTTAGGTCTCATTATAGAAAGGTTCAGTATGGCTTAAACAAATTTCTGGTGATTTTTACAAAGCATTCCATCCCTTTGGAGCTCACTAGAACTCAAGTTATCATTCTATTTTCTCCATAATGTGCTAAATACATGTAACACCCCAAACACTATGATTCTTTGTCATCCATCTGATTTTTTTCTGTTATTATCTTTGCGAGACTCATCCGCATTTCATTCTTTCTCATTTCATTCCTTTCAGGCTACATAGTGTTCCATGACATATACAATATATTTATCTATTCTACTGTTGGTGGACATTTTTATTATTTTCAAATATGGCTATTGTGAATAAAGCTGCTATAAACATTTATGTACATGATGCTCAGTGGTCATATGTTCTCACTGTGCCTGGGTATACACCTAGAAATAGCATTGCCATGATGTAGGATATGCATATGTTCAATTTTAACAATAGCAATAAATAGTTTACCACAGGGGTTGCACTAATTACACTCACACTGGCATTGTCACACAGTTCAATTCCTGCATATCCTGGCCAACACTTGGTTTGGTCCGTCTTTTTTTGTTTAGTTATTCTGGTAGTATTTTTATCTCATTGTGGTTTTAATTTGCACTACCCTGATGAGTGATGAGGTTAAGTACCCTTTTACTTATTCATTGCTCATCTCACAATCCTCTTTTTAAAGTCCCTTTTCACATTTCCTGCCCGTTTTAAGAATATTTCCTAAGAGTCCCCGTCTGCCTTTCTCCTCTCAGGATCTTCTCCCTAATATCCTCTCATTTATTTTTCTTAATGTAGATTGATATGACTTAGCTGCCATACGTTTTTCTTTATTTATTTGCGTCTTCCATGATTCAGATTCTCTCCAACAAAGGAGTGCATTGTCGGAACAAGTTAGGCCATCAGGTAACCTCCGTATCCTCCCCCTTCCTCCTCTGCTGCTACCCTACCGTCCTGTCCTCCTGTTTCTGCCTCATCAAAAGCCTGGGAAACTTCTCTTCAGAAATTTCTTGTGTGCTTTGTGAGGCTTGTTTGTTTGTTTGCTTAATTCTTTTTCATGACTCCACCACTCCCCTCTGCCATGTGGGGCACCTGGCACAGACTGATTTTCACAGATGGGCTAGGAGAGAAAGGGCCCACAGGAGGCCACTCTCAGGTCTCAGATGCCAAATTTGAACACTTTCTGGGAGAGGCCTGTTTTTTCTGGGATATGAGCCACACATCACAAAGAGAAAGAGCTCCCTCCCGGCTCTCCTAGTCTTCCTCCAGTGCAGGCTCAGTTCTCAATAACCCCAAACCAAAAGCCGTCATCAGATTCTCTCTTTCTCCACCATGGAAAACTACTTGGCCAGAGTTTGACAGGCACAGATGGTACCACCAGCTGCAAGTGTTCTCAGTTCTTGTTGACTCTAAACTGCCCTTTGTATTAATAGTTTTTGAAGTTTGTTCAGTAGAAGGGGAGATGAGGCTAAAAGTCTAACCTGGGACTAAAATTCATGGTGGGAGATTTAGACGAGTTTGCCGAGAGTAGATGGGGTTAGGGATATTGGCAAGATGCAGGGAGAAAAAGCCTTGAAAAGAAAATATATAGTCAAAATGAAGTAGAGATAAATTGTTAAACAAAAGATTAGGACTCATAAAAGGAAGAGAAAGCAGGAGATAAAAAACATTCTTGGCCAAGCCCGTTGGCTCACGCCTGTAATCCCAGCACTTTGGGAGGCCGAGGTGGGTGGATCACGAGGTCAGGAGATGGAGACCATCCTGGCTAACAAGGTGAAACTCCATCTTTACAAAAATACAAAAAATTAGCCAGACGTGGTGGCAGTTGCCTGTAGTCCCAGCTACTCGGGAGGCTGAGGCAGGAGAATCGCTTGCTGCTTGGGCGGCAGAGGTTGCAGTGAGCTGAGATCGCGCCACTGCACTCCAGCCTGGGTGACAGAGCGAGACTCCATCTCAAAAGAAAACATTCTTAGGTCTGACGATAATTTTTCCGCTGATTTGAAATGGAGCCAGAGCTCTACACTATAAAAGTTGGGAATGAGGGAAATAAAAAACAACAAAAAAAAAGACCATCCTAAGGAATTGTTCTCTACATGGTTACAATAGCCTAAGATGACCATTCTGCACGTGTGAAGTGCCATCAGACCACAATGATCCTTTGCACAAAAACACTACAAAAAGCAAATTTTTAAATTTTTTTTTGAGAAGGAATTTCGTTCTTGTTGCCCAGGCTGGAGTGCAGTGGTGTGATCTCCGCTCACTGCAACCTCTGCCTCCTTGGTTCAAGCGATTCTCCTGTCTCAGTCTCCTGAGTAGCTGGGATTACAGGCACATGCCACCATGCTCAGCTAATTTTTATATATTTATTAAAGACGGCATTTCTTCATATTGGTGAGGCTGGTCTCGAACTCCTGACCTCAGGTGATCTGCTCACCTTGGCCTCCCAAAGTGCTGGGATTCCAGGTGTGAGCCACCACGCTCAGCCTTAAAAAAGCAACTTTTAGAATCATTTACATACATTCTGGGTCCTGTATAAAAAAAGCAAACATCACCCATTCTCTGAAAAAATATTCTATCCAAAGATCTATCAACAAGGATGCCTAGAAAGATGGGAAAAACAACATTTCTTACTACTGGGGACAATGTTATCAATTCTGAGAACTTTTTCTCATCCTCCCAAATTAAGAGTCTAAAAATCCATATCCAACCTTTTTTTCACTCTTTGTACTCCATATCCAAACTGCTACTTCACATACCAAATACCAAGGCCATCAGTCTAAGGTAGGGACATGAGCCAAGAGGCCTGGAGTAAGCTCTTTTTACTTGAAGCATAGTGATATGCTGAAATCTATCCTTAGTGGAGAGAAACTGAAAAGAGGGTTTCTTCCAGCGAGGGAAGTATCAAAGGGTCCATAAACATGTCTGGGGCACTATCTTCTCATTCTGAGGAATGGCACAATATCACTGTAACCTGCAACCCCTGGGACCCCAGCAGACACTCAAGAAAAAGTTTAGTTGTATGATTGCAATTATTTGAGTTTGTCTATGTGTCGGACATGACACTAAGAACTTTACATACATGTTGAGAATCTTCACAACAATTCTATGAGATTGGTTCCATTATTAACTTCCTTTTATATTTGAAACCTAGAGAGTTTAAGAAATGAAATGAGGTCTACCAGGTGGTAAGCAGCAGGTCATAAAAAAACAAGGCCTGGATACTCAATGATACAGTTTGGCTCTGTGTCCCCACTCAAATCTCATTTTGAATTATAATTCCCAGGGTTAGAGGGGGGACCTGGTGGGAGGTGATTTACCTATTGGAGGCAAACATCCCCCTTGCTGTTCTCATGGTACAGTTCTCACAAGATTTGGTTATTTGAAAGTATGTAGCACTTCCCCCTTTTCTCTCTCTCTCTCTTTGCCCTGCGAAGATGTGCTTGCTAGCCCTTTGCCCTTCCACCACAATTGTAAGTTTCCTGAGGTCTCCCAGCCATGCTTCCTGTACAGCCTGTGGAACCGTTAGTCAATTAAACCTTCTTTCTTCATAAATTACCCAGTCTCAGGTAGTTCTTTACAGCAATGTGAGAACAACTTATATACTCAACAACATGGCTTTCTCTGCTCCAGGCTTCTAATGTCCTGGACAGCCCCCAGTTTTCAATTTCTCAGTCATGCCCTATAAGTTTTGGTTTAATCCTTTCTTCTTATTCAAGATTTCTCTGCATGACTTCTGAAGTGCTTTGGTTTTCACTTCTTTTCTTGTCTACGATCTTTCTGTACCGAGGTGAGTTTTATTTGTTTTAAGTAGGTATACATGAAGGAGTGTTTTGGTTTGCTAGTTTTATTTATTTTTAAATTTAACTTGTAGGTAAGACAAAGTAGCCCAAAAGGTAAAAAAGGAATATAATTCACATAGATATTACTACTTTATATATGTATATTATAATACCTAGAGTAACCACTAAGACAACTATTCAAAATGATAGACTCAAAATCGCTGTAAATATATAAATATGGAATCCAAAAAATGTTCAAGTAACCTTGAGGAAGATAAGAAAAGACAAACAGAAACATGAGAAATGGTGGAAACAAACAGAAAACAAACAATTAAATGGCAAATGTAAGCCCTAGCATATCAATAATTACTTCACATATAAATGGTCTAAATACACTAATTAAAAATCAGATTTGTGGCGTGCAGAGTGGATAAAAACAACAATCCAACAATATGCCCTTCATAAGAATTGATACACCCAACAACTTGGATAACTCTCAAGGGAATTACGTTGAATATAAAAATTATATCTCAAAAGGTTACATACTACATGATTCCATTTATACAACGTTCTTAAAATGGCAACATTATGGCTTTGGAGTACAGATTTGTGGTTGCCAGGAGTAAGAAGGGGAGAGAAGGAGGGAGCTGGCTGTGGCCGTAAAGGGGTAGCATGAGATATCCTTGTGATAGAACTGTTCTGTATCTTGACTGTGGTATTGGTTACACTAACTTACACATGTGATAAAATTGTATAGCATTAAACATGCACACACACGCAAATACACAAATGCATGTAAAATTGGTGAAATATGAATAAGGTCAGTGGATTCTATTAATGTCAGCTTTCTAGTTGTGACATTAAACTCTTCACATAAGATGTTATCATTGGCGAAAACTGGATGAAAGGCATACGGGATCTCTTTGTATTATTTCTTACAACTGCATGTGAATCTATAATTATCTCAAAATAAAATGTTTTCTTTTTTTAAAAAAAAAGGTTTAGGGGAGAAGGAGGAAATATACACTAAAAAGTAAGAGTCTAACATCTACCTAGTCTTCCAATTTCTCCATTCCCTTCACTAGGGGTAACCACTGTAGTATTTTCATACATGTCCTTCCAGACTCAGTCTATAGTCTCTTCATATATAAATATGCATGAATGCACTCACACATTTGAATTTATATTTTTTGCACAAGTTTTAACACTACACACACTTTCCCCTACCTTGCTTTATCAATTTATATTTGAGCTTTGAGTAGTGACAGAGCTCCTTGTTTTAATAGCTGCATAGTATTCCATTTTATGAATAAACCCTGATTTATTTATTCAATCTTTTCTTCTCAGAAAAATATGATCGAACAAAAAATAGACATTTGATTTATTTCCAAATATTTCCTATTATAAGCAGTGCTCCAGGATGAGCTTGTGATCCCTGAAATTGACTTTTTTTCTAACCCAGTCAGCCCCTCCCCAACCATTTACCTTCCAAAATCAACCCTTGGTCCTGGGCTTCTAGTCACTTCACACTGTTCCATGCTCTGAACTTGGGAAATGACAAGTAGTTGTTTTTTTATCTTTGTAACTATGGCCTTGGCTTTGCATCACGAGGCTTCTCCTTGTTATTTTACTTTATTTGGTGGCTTGTAACTTTTCCCTAGCAAAAATAAACCTATTTCTAATTCCTTCAGGCATTTTTCTCCCATCTAGGAACATTTTCTGTTTCAATTTTTCCCAATACCTAGAACACCTTCTCTTCTTTATTAACTTCCTTGCTATCTCTTTTATAATTTGTCCTCCTTGAATGAGGAAATAATTTTTCTTACAACCCCATTTTGACAATCAACTCAATCCAAAGTATAATTCCCCTGTCTTCTTCCGTACAATGGAAGTAAGGTATTCTAATATGCCTTGCATGTGTGTAAACTTTGATAAATAACATGGGGTATACTCTAATGGGATACAGGCACTTGCATTTTGACATTATATGATCTCTGTTCCTTTTCTCTTCATGTACCACCTCCTTTGGAATTTGGAATCTCTTGAAATTTGCAAGTTTTTGCAACTTGCAACCTTTTGAAACAGGTATAGCTCAATGAATGTTGTTATAAAAACCAAGAAAAAGAAAAGATGACCACATCCAAATGCCCATTGCAGAAAACCACAACAAAAACATTTTTTGGTTATTTCTAAATTTTGTTTTCATCACCAAAATAATAGCTCAGCTCTTGCAATGGTGTATTAGCTCATTTCTGCCAAAGAATCAACAAAGAAAAATGTTGATTGAATTTAATATGTGTCTGGATGGATGTGTGTCAATATTAATGTAAAATTAAGGTACAATAGGTAAATAACATGTACGATGATAGAGCCACAGCTGTTTCAAAACTGTCCCCAAGTGATTTTTAAATGCATGTCTCCAGTGTCTGGTAAGTACTCAATACATATTTGTTAGTAAATTTGAATGAATAAATGAGAATGCTTGCTCTTGCAAATAGGTCCTTCTTAAAGAATCTATGATATGTTCATGTCATTAGATATGTCAGATGTCTGTTTCATTAGTGCTGCATGTGCCCATGATTATAAAAGTGTAATAAAAATTAGGCAATGTAGCTTTTCTTTGGTTTTTCCTCTTCCGGTAAATATCCAGTAGCCCTTGCAATATTCCATTATGTACAAGCTCTGCCTCATGCCTAACCATTATTACTCTATGGGGCAGGACTACTTTAGCATCTGATCTATTCCACCAGGTGAAGCAAACAAATTAGACAGAGTACAACAGCTGCTTGATATACGATGTCCTCATGTTTTCATTCCTCTTTTTAATACACCCAAGCATCACATTTATTTTTTCAACAGCTGCTGCACATTGAGCAGACTTCTTAATTAGCTAATGTTTGCAAGGCCTTTTGAAGATAAAAAGCCCTATATAAGTGCTAAATGTTATTATTACCTTGACAAAAGAGTTCTCTTTTACCTTGGCTCACTGCAAAATGTGTGAGCTTTCCTTCTCTCTAACTAGCAGTAGTCAAAGTATAGGCTGCATAAACCACAGGAGAAAGAACTTAGAAATTCAGCTGTGGCCCCTGAACAGAGGCAATTGGGCACTCTGGAATGTTCCTTCCTATTTTAATGTACTCTTCACCAGGCACCAAAAGAAAAGAATGGTGGGGATGGGAAGGGGTTAGAAAACACTTTTTCAGTCTCTAGAATGCTTTGAGAGAATGGAAATACTTACAGCACCCTCCTTCTTAAAAGGACTTTTTTTATGTGAAACCTAACATTTATTTCTCTTAGCTTGATTTTATAAAACGAAGCAAGCATTTAGCTATCACAGATTGCATCCTTGCAAATAGATATCTATGATCTAGGGACAAAAAAATGATGTACCTGAACCAAATTTATGTGTAAGTTACCTTATCCCTTTTCTCATTACCAGGAGGCAGGATACTAAAAAAAGAAATCTATTAAAACAGAAAGCAAAAGATCAAGAAAGCCTCCACAGCTCAGTGCTCATACCTGACACCTTACACACTCACCTTTGCTTATTAAAAACACTACCCTTCAAGGTGTAGAAGATGAAGCTTCTGTCCTTGGGAATCTTCCCTTTTTAGTACAAGTAAAACAACAACTATAGCAATAACAACCACAGTAATAACTACCCTTGGCACCTATTTACCAGGTCCCAGGCTATGTGCATGTGCCTTACATATATTAACTTGTTTACTTCCCACAAGGACCTTGAAAGTTTTTGTAATCTCCATCTTGCAGATGAGAAAACAGGCCCAGCAAGGTCAAGCGACATGCCCCAGGTTATTAAGTCAGCACTAGAGGCATAATTTGAACCCAAGTTTGCTGGGCCACCAACCTGAGCTCTTTAAACAAATGATGCCACTTCAAAGCCATAATCATTAGAGCCATGACAGTGGTACAAATAAGTGTGGTGTCATTCCTGTTACCATCTGTTATTACAGAAAGGTAGAAGCCAGGCACAGTGGCTCACGCCTATAATCCCAGCACTTTGGGAGGCTGAAGCAGGAGGATTGCTTGAGCCCTGGATTTAGAGACCAGCCTGGGCAACATAGCAAGACCCTATCTCTACAAAAAATAAAAAAAAAACAAATAAAATTTTTAAAAAATATTTTAAATATTAAAGGAGGAGGTAAGAGGAGAGGCAAGGAGCATGTCTGGCTGGTAGGATCAGGGAAGTCATTGCAAACTGACTTCATCCCTTTTGTGAGGAGATAGGTTTGCTCCATCCAGCAAAGTGTGGAAGTAACACTCCCATTTGATACTATTCCCATTTCAGAATTTATTCAATGGATAAGAGTGAAAATAATAGGAGAAGATGAAGTCAAAGAACAAAAAAATGGCCATGCCATGGAAATGAATGCTAGCCTTCAGTGGTAATTTAAATCAGGTATTTTCATCTTGATTTTTTTAAGTAAATAAATTACTTAAATTTAATTAAAATAGATGATGTTATGACCAGTTTTTCCCATTGACACTGAAGTTTTAATTCTGGGTATATGGAAAGATAGGACAGTGGTGGCATTAACTGAGAGGGAAAGGAATTTAGAGGAAAAAGAATTGAGAATGGGGGAAATGATAAAATATATTAACAGACCCAAAATTGGAATTTTTTTCATGAAAACCCCCAAACTGTTTTGGCTATTGTGAATAATACTGCAATTCAATGTGTGTGTGTGTGTGTGTGTGTGTGCATGTCTGTGTATAATAAAACATTACATTGTACCCCATAAATACATACATTATTATTTTTCAATCAAAAATAAAAATTTACATCAAGAAAACTGAAATGATGAGGCAAGGACTACACAAGCAGTTTCAGTACCGTCTGCCCAGGCAGAGCTCTTAATCAGTCTGTTTCTCCCATCACTTGAAAGCTGCTGTCTCTGCTTCCTGGTGCCAAAGTACACTTATGGAACAAGGACACACTCGACAGTCTCACATGCCAAAATAAAAAACATTTTTTTTGTGTGTTCTCCCCAAATAAGGCTAGGAGTAGAAAATACTGTCTGTTATTACACAGCCCTAGGGCTGCAAGTTGAATGTTTGCGAAGGTAGAAATCCATGCCCCAGAGGAACCTGGAAGAAATCTCAAAAACTGGGGACAATTTGTAGCTCCTTAACCAAAAGCAGGAGTAGGGGAAGTGAGATGCTTACTGTTTGTGACTAATATATTAGATACATTACTCAAGAACAACACCCTTGCGAGCCCTGTAATTACCACCAAGAAACCGAGGTTGTTGACCTACAAAATGTGGATCAAAGACTAAATTTGCATTTCATACAGGAATCCTTCCAGGCTCTAGCAAACTGGGATGGCCACATTGCTGCTTTGAAAACCACAACAGGAAGCATAAAATACTGTCATTCAAAAGTTATAATATAGGGGAGACAGAGAGGTTCAGATACGAGAGAATCTCGGACTCGCTACTGCCAACAGGTGACATCAAAATCCTCCATAATCTGACCCAACCACTCTTTCCAAATAGATCTTCTCCATTATTATCTTTTTGGCCTCTAGGCTTCCTCTAAACTGAACCAATTGCTTTTCTGTCTCCAACATATCCTGCATTTCCCACTTCTACTTGTTAATTCCAGTTGTCACTTTTTTCTAGGATGCCTTTCCACTACAACTCTCGGTTTTCAAATACTTCCCCTTATTCAATGTCATGTGTCACTTCCTTGGGGAAGCCTTTCACTTAGTCAGAGTATAAATAGCACATATGCTTCATTTTTCTCATGAAAACAACTTTGCCCCCTATATAATGATGCCATTAAAATAATATATTTTGGTGATAGCATTCTTGGCCTGGAATTCCTTGACAGTGAGACCCATATCTGCTTCATCTTAGATCCTTTTTGGCACTCAATCCAGTACTTTAAAAGTAGTAAATGCTAAGTAAATATTTAATAAAAATTATTGCAACATTTCTCACATTTATTATCATTTATTGTCAAGTACTGTTCTAGGTGCTGGGGATACACCACAAACAAAATGGACTGGAATTTCTGACCTCATGGAATTTACATTCTAAAGTGTGAGGCAGACAATAAATGAAATAAAAAAGTTGTGTCAAATAGTAAAAGATGACAAGGGCAAAAATAAAAATGAAGCAGAGAAGCAATATAAAAAGGGTCAAGATGGTTGGAATTATAGATTGGATTGGGTGGGTGGATGGATGGATGGACATGTGAATGGGTAGATTGGTGGGTAGATGGGTAGGTGAATGGATTCATTACATAGGAAAAAAATTGGCTTTACTAGTGGGAAAATAAACTCCAAAAACATTTGCTAATCTGCATATAAATTAGTTTCTCTATATAAAACATTTTCTAGTCTCTATATAAATCAGTTTCTAGGGCCCAAAAAGTGATGGTTCATCTTACCCACAATAATCTCAGAAAAATTGGGAAGAAAAATCTGATTCTGCAGTTTATCGCCATATTGACTTTCAGGTGACCCTGAACAAGTCACTCTTGGTGACCTTACAAAAATATGTTAATGCCTGTGAGTTTATGAAGAAACCATTTCTTTAGGTTAGAAAGAGCATGTTTTAGTCCGGGGATATGTCTATGAAGGGAATGATCCTTTCAAATGAGAATTAACCATTGAAGATGAAAAGGAAAAAGATGGAAGGAAAAGGAAGGTTTTTAAATTGAAAGATGGATGAGTTATCTGTTTACGCTAATTCTATCAAGTCTGGAGTAAAGATAATTTTCACAAAGCAACAGGGATGTAATATCTTCAGACCCATAGTTGTCAGTTCCTGTATCACACTGAGTTCAGCAGAGTTCATTAAACTTAGTACTACTAATTTACTAATTTTTATTTGCAACACGGAATAGGGAGAATCCTTGTATTTGGAAATGAAGTGGCTTCCTAGTGCAAAGCTCAACGGGGTGGCCACATTTTTCATGGTTGGTTCCTGCTGCGGTCCTGCTGCTTTATCACTGAGAAAAACAGCAAGAGGCTTTATATTTTCTACATTATTTTACAAATTGATTTCAATTTTAGGAAAAACATTTATTTGTGGCTAAAACTCCACTGCAGACTCAAACAGTGAAAAACACTTAGTGAATAAGAACATCCTTTTAGTGTTCCAAGCTAGCTCTTTGAATAGAGAAAGCAGCATAGCCATTCAAGGGCATTTTTATTTCCCTCGTGATTTTCAAGGCTCAGAATATCCTGAATTTGGAATTTTCTACTTATTATAGAGCTAGCATTGCCTAATATCTAAAGTGGTCTCTCAATATTTCCCCTCAAGTCTCAGTCTGTACCATAAGTTATGCACTGTTATGTGTTTTCTATCCCTCCTTTGTTCTTAGTTTCTGAGATTCTGAGAGAGAAGTGGGTGGGTAGAATGAAGACTGTATATTCTTTGGGGGTAGGAGAAAGGAAGAGGCTGAGACTCAGCTATCAAAGCACCAGCAGCATGGGTTTAGTGTATTGACTCAGAATCAGAGTGTCTGAATTCTATTCCTAGCTCCATCATTACTAGCTGTGTGACTTTAGGCAATGTAACTAACATCTCTGTGCCTCAGCTTCTTCTTTGGTGAAATAAAGATAATGCAATAGAATCACCACAAGGGTCAATTAAGTTATTACTGGTAAATCGCTTACAGATGGTGAATACCTGGCACACAGTGAGCTACATATGTACATTTGTTATTAGTTGTTGTTCTACCTGCAAGTGGAAGAGGAAAAAAGAGTAGTAAAGCTCCCAGCTTGCTCTGGCTGGGATTCAAAGTGATACCTGAGCATGTTGAAAAATTAGTGAACAGCCTCCTTGAAGTGTGAGCCTACGAGGCACAGAGGAGCTTCCTGAGAAGTAATTCTTCCCAAGAACTGAGCCCAACATTTTAGACCCAGTAACAAAGCAGTAGTCTTGGTGGAGGGAAGTTATTCTGGTTACATCGGATTCTGATTCCAGGTTAATGCAATGCACTTCTCTGGGCTCTAGGAAGATAATAAGATATATCAAAAAGGTAAGCAACATTTCACTAAAAATTCTGTTAAACATTGGAGCACAGACAGCATTGTGCTGGCAGTACTTATAAAAAGAGTGGAAGACACTGATGGGGACAGAGAGATGTTATTCTCCACTTCGAGACAGCAGAGCAGTGGGTGTGGGCCAAGTTGTTAGTGGACACAGACTGCCCAAATGGCATTCTCCACTTAGCTAAATGAAGCTAAAACTATTGATTTCCACAGCCCTCTGAATGCCACTGGAGCTGAGATATAGTTAAACCTTTGCTTTGTTACAATGTGATAACATGGTGACATGGCTCATAAACTATAAGACCATAAATAATTTCACCTGCTAGACTTATGAGCCTAACAAAGTAAGGAAGATGTAAGTAATTCCATTCATTAAGCATTAAACAAATATGTATTTAGTCACTGTCCCAGGCACTGTGTGTTAGGTGCCAGGGATTCAGCAGGCAGAAAGGGAAGCAGATTTCTACCCTTGTGAAGCTCATACTCTGAAGTGCAGAGAGCAAGTCTCCAGACAACTAGAAATCAGTCAGTACTCTGGAGAGGAACGGGCATTCCATCAGATTTGGGGCATCAGTGAGGCACCTTCCCTCAAAAAATGACCTCTGCTAATCGCTGAAGAATTACTAAAATCTAGCTAGGCAGAAAGATGAAGGAGGAATGTTTCATGCAACAGAAACAGCATAGGCTACGATCCAGACACCACAGCTTAAAGGATTGTTGCGAGCAGGTATCAGCAAACTATGGCCTGTGGACCACTGCATGTTTCTGCAAATTTAGTTTGATTGAAACACAGCCACATTAACTCATTTGCCTATTGCCTATAGATGGTTTTGTGCTGGTTTTCTCTATGACGGCAGAGTTGATTAGTTGTCACGGAGACTGTAAGCTACATGAAACCTAGAATATTTGCCAGCTGGTCGTCACAGAAAAAAAAAATGCCCACCCTGGGCTAGAGCACAGAGGGCAGTTGGCAAAGTGATGAGCATTCTCTCGGTGGACATCCTTCAGCCTTATGCAGGTGCTGGAGTGGGCAATACTATAAAGCAAAGTAGTGAGTCCACAGGTTCGCTTGGCTGTGCACTTTGCAAGTCAGACTCACAGTGATAGCTCCTGTGGCACAATGAAAAGAAGAGATGCTTTTGTAGCATGTTTTTACATTTGTGCTTCGTGGAGCCCTTTATAGGATACATTTTTTTATCTAAGGTACTGGGGGGCACTAACTCACTGCATGCTGCTGAGACCAAGACCTTTGTTTCTAGATGGTAGCCTCAAATTTCCAGCAACACACGGAATACACATACTGTCCGACAAGCCATATTAGAAACCCTCTTAAGACAAAATGCTGAAGGGAGGCGGCACACTCCATCTGGCCATATTATCAGTGCTTGATTGAAATCACAGTTGACATTCATCCAGTTCGGAGCACTATCTATAATATGTAAGCTGAGAACCTTTACTTTGGTGGGTTTATAATAAAAATAAAAGTTTCATTGAACTTTTGCCCCACTCAGAATTTAGTACAATGCTTCTACTTGGAATCTTCTCCCCTACCCTCCTGTAAACTTATCATTGGTTGTTCTTAGTTATGTTTATTTCCTCTGCCCACAAGGATCCAGATAAATATATCCCTACTTCCTGTTCCCCTAGTGCCCTGTGCTTACCACATAGTATTGTTTCTTTCCTTGCCATCTGCCCCATTCCTGTAAGATCCTCGAGGGCAAAGCTGAATCCTTCGCCATTATAGGTCCATGCCTGAGACATCTGAGGGTCCTCAATACATATTTACTTAATGTATATATGAAAAGGAAAACCTAATGACTGAGTTTATACTATGGAATGAAAATTTCACATCTAATTTACTATGTAGCTAACAAGCATAATTACATGAATAATAAGCCATATATGTTTTTGGTATTAACTCCTATTTTCTTCACACCAAGGGATTAGCCTGGTATTGCTCAGAGAATGTTCTCTTTTCTGTAGTCTATGTCTTGTTCTGCCTTTCTTTGTCCAGATTTTGCAGCCCCACTGATTCTCAGCCTTGGAGCCACACACTTTCATTTTCTGACACTGATATGGCTAGATTGGTCACTTCCTTATGTCAGAATTTTTAATACTTACAACAAAGACTTCTTAGTGTCTCTTTTATATAAACTTTGGTTCACAGTTTATAGAATAGAGATTTAATTAACTGTATTTCCACAGAGGTTGTTTACTCAAATTTTCCCTGCAAAGTGCTGGCTTTCAAATCTTACGCCTAGCAATGGTGCTATTTAGCTGCTGTTATCATCTTCTGTTTTCAGTACTTGTGTGTGTATTTTTTGCCACACCAGGGACATGTGAGGCAGTTTTTACAAAGCAGAAAATGTGACTTCTTCATTGATTTCAAGTTACGATATTAAGAACACCTTGATATTTGCTGAATGCGAACTTTCTGTTTAATCGTTTTATATCCATGATCATATGGAAGAGGTCAAGCCAAATAGAAAAGGACTTAGAATTTTGTGAAATAAGATGTTCAAAATAAGAGAAAGATCACATTTCAGTCAGTAGCCTTATATTTATTCTTATTCTTGTTATTCAATTCTTAATGTTTTTTCAAAAAATCAGGAGTCAACTTGAATTGACTAGGCACATTTTTTGCACTTAGAATCTACTTTAAAATGTATAACCAGATAAATAGTATGTACTTCATTTTTGAAGCTAAATTAAGAGCCAGGAAAAAAGGTAGAATTTTGCAGGAGTCAGTCAGATCAGGTTTCTAAAAGAAGGTCACAGGCTTGAATTCAGAGTTTCTGTCTTGAAAGCAAAACAAGGGTACATTGGAGAAATTTAAGCTGGGTTAAAAATGGAATATCTCATGCACAGACTGATTAATAAAGAAACAAAGTGTAGGAGCAAGAAATTCTGAAATGGATTATGAAGCAAGTCAGAGAATAAGAATTCAAGAACTCAGTCTTTAAAAAAAATCATCTAAAGTAAATAAAGAAAAGAGAAAGACTCAGTCTGGAGTAGCAAGGTAATAGCTTTTCCTGATGCTGACAATTCCATATCTTCACACCTAACACATATGAATTGCCAAGGATTCTGAATAATGTAGGAACTGGAAGGAGATGGAGGAGAAAGAAGAATGAGTGAAAGGGAAAGATTGTGTTTATTGACGTATACATCAATACAGTTGACACAAAATCTATAACTACGAGTTAAACTAATGAATCTAATCTTCAGAAAATTAGAGACAGGGTAAATGGCTTTGTTTATCAATTTTCAGAATGTTGAAAAATTGAAAGGCCATGCTTGTCATTATTATAAAAGAATTCCAGGACTTATTTTTACGTACAAACTCAAAGCCCTTGTGAATTCATCTTAGAAAAGATCTTAATTTTGTGGAAAAACCATTGATCTTCATTGGTAAAGATCTCTGTATCAGATACTTAGATCATGGAATTTTTAAAACAACACAGAAAATTCTATTCACTATAGTGTTAAAACAAAAGTAATAGCTTTACCTTTAATAAAGGTGGAAAAGAAGTTAAATCTAAAATATTATTTTATTTTAGATTCAGGAAGTAAATGTGCAGGTTTGTTACATGGATATATTGCATAATGTTGGAGTTTGGGTTTCTTGTGTACCCATCACTCAAATAGTGAACACTGTACCCAAGAGGTAGTTTTTCAACCCTCACACCCAACCACTTTCCACCTTTTAGAGTCCCCAGTGTCTATTATTTCCTTCTATATGTCCGTGGGTACCCACTGTTTAACTCCCACTTATAAGGAAGAACACACAGTATTTGATTTTCAGTTTCTGAACTATTTTGCTTAGGATAATGGCCTCCAGCTCCATCCATGTTACTGCAAAGTACATGGTTTCATTATTTTTCTATGGCTGCATAGTATTCCATGGTATATATACCACATTTTCTTTATCCAATCCACTACTGATGAACACTTAGGTTGACTTCATGACTTTGCTGTTGTGAATGGTGCTGTGATAAATATATGAATGCAGGTGTTTTTTTAGTATAATTTCTTTTCTTTTGGCTGTATACCCAATAGTGGGATTGCTGGATCAAATGGTAGTGCTATTTTTAGTTCTTTGAGAAGTCTCCAAATTGCTTTCCACAGTGCCTGAACTAAGTTGCATTCCCACAAATAGTGTATAAGCATACCTTTTTATCTACATCCACCAGCAATTGTTATTTTCTGACTTTTTAACAGTCATTCTGACTGGTATGAAATGATATTTCATTGTGGTTTTAGTTTACATTTCTCTCATAATTAGTGATATTGAGCATTTTTTCATATGTTTCTTGGCCACTTGTATGTCTTCTTTTCAGAAATGTCTGTTCATGTCTTTTGCCTGCTTTTTAATGAGGTTGTTTTTTTCCTTGTTGAGTCCCTTGTAGATTCTAATAAGTTTGGAAAATATTGAATTTTGAAGAGTTATTTTTTATTTTATTTATTTTATTTTATTTAGGTGGAGTCTCGCTCTGTCACCCAGGCTGGAGTGCAGTGCCACCATCTTGGCTCACTGCAACCTCCACCTCCTGGGTTCAAGTGACTCTTCTACCTCAGCCTCTTGAGTAGCTGGGATTACAGGCACCTGCCACCACACCCTGCTAACTTTTGTATTTTTTAAAGTAGAGATGGGGTTTTTGCCATGTTGGCCAGGCTAGTCTCAAACTCCTGACTTCAGGTGATCCACCCACCTCAGCCTCCCAAAGTGCTGGGATTATAGGCATGAGCCACCACGCCTGACCAAGAGTTACTTTTTAAAAGGTATGAGTGTGTCTTAGTAATTCTCTTCAAAGCCTCCTTGGTCCTTCAGGAGATAAAGAGTCATTCACTTTCATTGCCTGTTCACCAATCTGCCAAACAAATCTAATATCTGTTTTCAGGGTTTTATACATTCTTTGTACTGACTTTCATAATATTATTCTGTCTAAAAATATTTGGCACCAGTTTTTATCAGAGAATAACAATCTACAATAAGAAGCTAAGGTGCTTTGGGTCTGTATTTCCAATAAATCTCATGTTGAATTGTAATCCCTAATGTGGGAGGTGGGGCCTGGTGGGAGGTGACTGAATCATGGGGGAAGATTATCATGAATAGTTTAATGCCATCCCCCTTGGTATTTTCTTGGCAATGAGTGAGTTCTAAGGAGGCCTGGTTGTTTAAAAGTGTGTAGCACCTCTCTCCTCTCTCTCTTCTTCCTGCTTCGGCCATGTGAAGTGCCAACTCCCCCTTTTTGCTTTCCACCATGATTGTAAGTTTCCTGAGGCCTCCCCAGAAGCAGAGCAGATGCCAGCATCATGCTTCCTGCATAGCCTGTAGAACTGTGGATCAATTAAACCTATTTTCTTTATAAATTATCCAGTCTCAGGTATTTCTTTATAGTAGTACAAGAACTGACTAATACATAAAATTAATACAGCATGGGGCATTGCTATAAAGATACCTGAATATGAAACAAATTTAGAACTGGGTAATGGATAGAGATTGGAAGAGTTTCAAGGGCTCAGAAGAAGAAAGGAAGATGAGGGAAAGTTTGGAACTTCTGATAGATTTGTTGAATGGTTTCAACCAAAGTGCTGATAGTGATGTGAATGATGAAGTCCAGGCCAAGAAGGTCTCAGATGGAAATGAGGAACTTATTGGGAACTGGAGTAAATGTCATTTGTGCAATGCCTTAGCAAAGAACCTGGCTGCATTGTGCCCCTGCTCTAGGGATCTGTGGAACTTTGAACATGAGAGCGATGATTTACAGTATCTAGTGGGAGAAATTTCTAAAGAGCAAAGTGTACAATATGTGACCCAGCTGTTAATAACAACCTATGCTCAAATGTGTGAGCAAAGAAATTACCTAAAACTGGAACTTATATTTAAAACGGAAACACAGCATAAAAGTTTGGAAAATTTGCAGCCTGGCCATTTGGTAGAAAAGAAAAGCCTGGATGTCTAGGAAGAAGCCTGTGGCAGGAGCAGATCCCTCATGGAGAACCTTTACTAGGGCAATGTGGAGGAGAGATGTGGAGTTGGAGCCCACGTACAGAGTCCCCACTGGGGCACTGCCTAGAGGAGCTGTGAGAAGAGAGCCACTGTCCTCCAGACCCCAGAATGGTAGATCCACTGACAGCGTGCATCCTGCACCTGGAAAAGCTGCAGGCACTCAGTGCCAGCCCAAGGGAGCAGCCATGGGGGCTGAACCCTGCAAAGCCACATGGACAGAGCTGCCCAAGGCCTTGGGGGCCCACCCCTTGCATCAGTGTACCCCAGTTGTGAGACATGGAGTCAAAGGAGATTACTTTGAAGCTTTAAAATTTAATGACTGCCCTGCTGGGTTTAGGACTTGCCTGGGGCCGGTAGCCCCTTTGTTTTGGCCAATTTATCCCTTTTGTAATGGGAGTATTTACCCAATGCCTATATCCCCATTGGATCTTGGAAGTAAATAACTTGTTTTTGATTTCACAGGTTCATAGGCAGAAGGTATGAGCCTTGTCTCAGATGAGACTTTGGACTTTGGACTGTTGAGTTAATGCTGAAATGAGTTAAGACTTTGGGGGACTGTTGAGAAAGGATGGTTGTATTTTTCAATGAGAAAAGGACACGAGATTTGGGGGGCCAGGGGTGGAATGATATGGTTTGGATCTACGTCCCTACCAAATCTCATGTCAAGCTGTAATCCCTGATATGGCAGATGGGGTCTGGTGGGAGGTAACTGGACCATGGGAGCAGTTTCTCCTGAATAGTTTAACACCATCCCCCTTGGTATTGTCTTGGTGATAATGAGTGAGTTGTCAAGAGATCTGGTTGTTTAAACATGTGTAGCACTTCCACCTCTCTTCTTCCTGCTCTGGCCATGTGAAGTGCTGGATCCCCCTTTTTGCCTTCCATCATTATTGTAAGGTTCCTGAGGCCTTCTCAGAAGCAGAGCAGATGCCAGTGTCATGCTTCCTGTACAGCCTGTGGAACCCAGAGCCAATTAAACCTCTTTTCTTTATAAATTACCCAGTCTCAGGTATCTTTCTTTCTTTCTTTTTTTTTTTTTTCATACAGCGTCTCACTTTGTTGCCCAGGCTGGAGTGCAGTGGTGTGATCTCAGCACACTGCAACCTCCACCTCCTGGGTTCAAGTGATTCTCCTGCTTCAGCCTCCCAAGTAGCTGGGATTACAGTCATGTGCCACCATGCCAGGCTAATTTTTGTATTTTTAGTAGAGATGGGATTTCACCAAGTTGACCAGGCTGGTCTCAAACCCCTGACCTCAGGTGATCCACCTGCCTCGGCCTCCCAAAGTGCTGGGATTACAGGCATAAGCCACCATGCCTGGCCCTCAGGTATTTCTTTACAGCAGTGTGAAAATGTACTAATACAGAAGCCTTAAGTGACAAAGAGTTTTAAGTTTTCAAGTGTATAAAAATATTCTTCCTTCATTTTCATATGGAGAAAATTTAAAATGGAACTGATATAGAAACTTTATATTTTCAAATACACTTAGGTAAAAAAGAAATTCACAACAGTCAGGAGGTGGAAGCAACCCACATGTTTATAGACAGATGAATGGTTAAACAAAATGTGGTATATATGTACAATGGAATATTACACAGGAAATAGGAAGGAAATCAAGTCACATGCTACAACATGAATGATCCTTAAGAACATTATATAAAATGAAGCCAGTCACCAAAAAAAAACAAGTGCTGCATGGTTCCACTTATATGAAGCATCTAAAGTAGTCAATTTCATGGAAACAGAAAGGAGAATGGTAGTTACCAAGAGAGAAATGAGGGGACAGGGGAATGGGGAGTTGTTTAATGTGTATAGAGTTTTAGTTCTGCCAGATGAAAAAACTTCTGAAGATCTGTTTTATAACAATGCAAATATACTTAATACTACTGAACTGTACACTTAAGAATGGTTAAGATGCTAAATTTTATGTTAATTTTTTATAACAATTAAGAAAAAAAGCAAAACCTAAGGTATGTTTCTGACTTATTTACATTTAATTCATCACTCATTTGGAGAGAAATCAGAGGTCCACGAAACCCTGGCCTTCACTCCTTTAATTAGCCTCTAGCTCTTTCTTTTTAGACACAAAATCTTCTATTTTGACAGGATTAAATGAACAGGAATACATGAAAGGAAAGGTTTAAATTTTCCTTGAAATTGAGACTCTGACTCCCAGAAGGCCAACGAGGTTCTAAACTTGAAATGTGCACTTGACAATCACTATTAATAACTAAGATATACCTCCAGACAAATTCCCAAACCTACTTATTATGTATGAACATGAGCAATTATGCCTTTGCACAACACATACACAATATACTGCAGAGCATGCAATCAAATTAATGCATAATATAATCTAGCATGGATAATTGAGAACTGGAATATTGATTAGCTACCAGAAATATTTTATCTCAACACGTTGTATTTTTATTATTAAGCAAGAAAATAGACTGGCATATTTAGTATTAATATATTGCATAACATAGTTGGGGTAGAAAATATTTGAAATTGGGGCCTAACCTTTTTCGTTCTCAACAAAGCAGCAGTTATTAACTGGTTAGGTATACAGCTTAGTGTTAGGCACCATATGCTGACAAAATTAACAAAGCTTGGTCTTTGCTGCGAGAAACCTTACCATAATATGAGGACTATCACCAGGCCTCTATATAACCTGAATGTAAAGAGAACAACATGAGAGCTATAAACAACCATATGAATGAAAAAAAGAAAGATAAACAGCCTGAAGTTGTACACTTATGGACATTTAGACACTGCATGAAGTAATCAGAGATAGAAATCTACCTCATAAGGGTGGGTTTGCTATACCATTCTATTTTGGGGAGCTATGATTGATCAAAAACTCTTTTCCAGGTAGAATGAAAGTTTATCTTCTTTAACATACAGTTATTCGGATAAACAATACATTAATTCTCCTTTGTAATCTATATGGTAGCTCTTATTAACTACTAGTTATTAATTTCTTTCTTTAAACATTCATCAAAGTGACTGTGGAAAAACCAAGTGTAGCTTAACTGGCATTTGGATATGAGAATCTGGAAGACTGAAGAGAAGTCTTAGCTAAAGATTTATGTTTGGGAGTCATCACTCAATAAATGGGATTTAAAATCCTCCATCATTTCTCAAGCCATTCTTCTCTCCACTCTGTATGTCTAATCATTCACCTATCTTCATTGATTGTACTTGCAAATTAGTTCTCTAATCTTTCCCACAGCCGCTGTTATCTCTTATATTAGTAGCCTCAAATTGTCTCACCATATTCAGTTTTACCCACTTCCAAAACATTCTCTACACTGCAGCCAGAATTATCCTTACTATATCAGTTTTCTAGGGCTGCTGTAACAAAGTATTAGAAACTGAGTGGCTTAAATAACTGCATTCTATTTTCTCCCAGTTCTGGAATCTATAGTTTGAGATCAATCTGTTGGCAGAACCATGCTACCTCTGAAGGTACTAGGGAAGAATCTATTCCAGGCCTCTCTGCTAACTTCTGGTAGTTCCGTGATCTGTGGAAACATAACCCCAGTCTTCACATAGCATTCTTCCTGTGTGAATTTCTATCTTTCCACATGATATTTTTAGAAATAAGGACACAAGTCTTATTGGTTTAGGGGCTCACTCTGCTACAGTATGACCTCATCTTACTAATCTCACTCATCTTACTACATCTTACATCTGCAATAACCTAATTTCCAAATAAGTTCACATCCTGACGTAACGGGGTTGATACTTCAACATAAAAATTATGGAGGGGCATAAGTCAACCACTATATTTTTTAAATGTTAATAGGATCGTGTCATTTCCTCTTAAAATGGTTCCCCACTGTCTTCAGGATAATATCCAAAATGTCTTAACATGGTTTACTAAGTGCTTCATATTCTGGTCCCTAGGTCCTCTCTTGTTTCATGTCTTGCAGCTCTCCTTCTTCCCACCCCACTCCCAGAAATACTCAGCAATAAATGTAAAATTACAATTGCAATATGTATTTTAATAACCTGATGCCAGCACAGACTCTAATAGTGGATTTGATCTATTCAGGAAGATCAGAAGGTGCTTCTTCAAGGGAATGATGATTGATCTAAGAGGTAAAAGATCTAAATAGGTGGAAACAGAAGAGAAGAGCATTCCAGACAGAAGACGCAGTTTGTCCTCTCTGTTTGAAGGATGAGCCAAAGGAAGATAAGAGCAACATGGTATGAGATGAGGTTGGAATGGCAGGGAGGTCCAGATGAAGCAGAGACCCGTGGGCCATATTCAGAAGGAGTTTAGAGATGGCACAGAAGAATCCCAGAGACACTTATTCAGGGAAATAAGGCAATAAAATCTGCATTTCAAAAAATCACGATGGTAACTGTAGAGGAATGAAGAACAGAGTGAAGGAGGCAAATGTGGATGGGGGTAGCCTAGTTTCTGCAGAAATCTAGGTAAGCAAGGGACAATGGTGTCCTATATGAGGAAATGATCTAACTCTAAGTAGATTTTAGATACATTAGGAGGTAAAAACTAGAGGCTTGGAAATGGATTGTTTATAAGGAGTAAGGGAGAAGAAGCTGTCAAGGGTGACTTCTAGAATTTTGACTTAGCACATGGAAGGCTGCAAAGTCATTCAGTAAAATTAGAAAGTGTGGAAAGGTTTTGTGAGTTCCATATGTACACGTTGGGTCCTCTGAAGCATTTTCAGAGAGATGTTGAGTGGGTAGTTGGAAGTTCTGAGGTCTTGCCTGGGTTGAATGTATGCTTTTGTGAATCTCTACCATGTAGGTTAAAATTGAAGCCACAAGCATCAATTAATCAGAACTGAGAATAGGGCATCTAAGACTGAGCTTAGATTCTAACATTTAAAGATTCGATAGGGGCAAAAAGCCAGCAAAAGAGATGGAGAGATTCGAGACATACCATACGCACTGAGGGGAGAAAATGTTTTTATAAAAAAAGAAGTGGTGAGCACTGATGAATATAGCCAGAAAGACAGTTAATAAAAATACCGAAAAAGGTGTAGTATGTTGGCAGGGAGGCGGGTGGGGGGCTGAATACTGAAAAAATTTGCCTATTATCACTTTTCTCTTCTCCAAGCTAAACATTCCCTGTCTTTGACTGATTAGGTATTTCATGACATTTTACCATTTCTAGGACCTTCACCTGGAGGCGCTCCAGTGCAACAATATTTTTGAATTGCCATTGAAAAAATACGCCATTGAAAATGCCACTGAGCACTCTGTTAATCATTCCCTCATCTATGCTGAACACTGTGTGGGCCATGGGGAAAGGATCAAAGAACAGCTGGACCAGACGGCTACCCTCAAAGAGCTTTAGTCTAACAGAAATGTTGAGGCACACACATATAGTAAATATAATACCAAATGCCAGAAAGGAGTTTGTTATTAACATTCTAAAGAGGAGGTGATGATTTCTGTCAAGCTTTCATACAAGAGGAAACATCTGATCTGAGTCCTACTGGAAGGATAGAATTTGGACCCTAAAAATGTGGTAGAAGATCTTCCATCCCAATAAAGACAACAAGGATGGAAATTGGAAGACATGTGGAAGGATGTGAAGATGAGTGCTAGGAAATAAGGTTGGAAAACTAGCATGGTCTTTTGGAGGTCAAGGCGGGTTGTTCACCTGGGGTCAGGAGTTTGAGACCAGCCTGGCCAACACGGCAAAACCCTGTCTCTACTAAAAATACAAAAAAGTAGCTGGGCATGGTGGTGTATGCCTGTAATCCCAGGTACTTAGGAGGCTGAATTACAAGAATCACTTGAACCCAGGAGGCGGAGGTTGCAGTGAGTTGAGATTATGCCACTGCACTCGAGCCTGGATAACAGAGTAAGACTCAGTCTCAAAAATGAAAAAAAAAAAAAAAAAAAAAAAAAAAAGAAAAAGAAAAGAAAAAAGAAAACAAGCATTAAGCTATTTGCTGGAGAGCCATGAATATTAGGCTAAAGACTTTAGACTTTTTCATTTGACAGTAAGAATTCACTAAATATTATTCTTGATTTTGATTTGAGACTTACTCTGGCCCCTGGAATCTCTTCTTGCGTACCTTGGGTTACCTATTGTGGACATGCCTCTTTGAATCAACTTTAGCACTTTCTCCTAAGCACAATTCTTATGTTTAGATCGCAATACGGTTTTGCTGAAAGTGCTGACCTGGGAAGGGAATGGCTCAAAGAGAGGGAGAACAGCTTGGTGGCTATTATAATAGTTCTTATTGCATTATGCTCAGGCATAGAAGATCCCTGTGCCTTATCTATGTATCCTAGCTATCAGGACTAGGGTATTCAGGACACTAGCTGACATAATTAGAATGCTTTTTGATGTATTCTCTTTGTTTATGATGCTGTTTAAGTTTTAGTTAACTTTCATTATCATCCCTACCACCTGATTTAGATCTAACCCTTCCCTGTCCACCCTAGGTCTTACTGCAGCCTTTCATCCCTTTACTTTTCCTCATAACAACATTAACAAATCCAACATACTATAATGTACTTACTTGTGTTATTTTTGTCCCTTTCTCCCCGTTCCTGCATTGGCATGTAAATTCTATTAGGTTTTTTTTTTGTTGTTGTTGTTGCTTTTTTTTTACCCTACTGTTCACTGTTATATCACCAGAGCCTAGATCAGGGGTTGGCATGTGGCAAGGAGTCAGTGTTATTAAATAAATTACTTAATTTGTTTTGGCCTTTATATTTGGATCCAATCAAAAGCATTCAAAATGAATTGCCTGCTTCTTTGAAGACAACAGGCAGCATCATGAGTCCAGTAAACAAAGGCAATGGAGGATGGATTCAAGAAATATCCAGGAGATACAATCCAAAGAATTTGACAATTCAATAAATGTTTGGAAAGGGGAGAGAGGAAAATCAAAGATGATTCAAGTTTTCAGAATGAGTGAGTAGAGAAAGTAGGAGCTACTGGCAAGAACAGAACCAGAATGTTAGCCAAGAAAGAGGTTTGGGACATTATAGTTACTATAATGTTTTAGAACCTCATCAACACTATAATTATTATTGCCTATAAAATATCACTTTGCTCCATAATATATTATTTTGAAAAAAAAAATGGAGAAACTTGATAAACCTTTGCATTCCAAATAGCCTTTTTTAAGCCAACAGTGTACACATATGAGACAATACCATCTGGGAAGGGGAGACAGAGACAGGCAGAAAAAAGAAACTCTGACTTTGATAGATTAAACCCTTGACTTGATAAATGGTTCATGCAGATCAGCAATGGAAAGGCCTATGTGCCAACACAAAGAGCCAAAAATAATCCTGTAGTTTAAAGGAGTGAATGAATGATACAGCACTCTGAGTTTGGAAAAGCCTCAGCTGTGATCATGAACTATGCATTAAAAGCATTGGCTCTATCGGTGATAGATACCTAAAGTTTCCTCTCGGGCTATGGTGGAAGTTATTTTTTTCTGATACAGAGTGGGCCAAATTCACATTACAGATGCTACTTTTTATAATTGTTCCAGCATAAATTGTTTCAACTCAAGCAAAATCCAAAATGCACATTTTCTTGGTTGGTAGAGAAGGTGGCAGTCTATAAAAGGAAATGAGCCAGCAGATTTATCCTCTTTATCACAAAGGGAAGTCACAATGCACATCTCAAAGCAGAAGAGAAAAGACAGTAGATCAGAAAAAGAACTGAAAGGAAATACACTAAAATGGAAATTGTCTTTGGTAGGAATATACATAATTTCTATTTTACTTCTTTACAATGAACATATATTATTCTCCAATTAGAAAAATAAATAAAATGTTTTCTTTAAAAGACTGCTCATCGGCCCAAAGCGGCTTAGTAATAAGCTTGTGGGTCATTTTCAAGAAATTCTGACAGCATGGCATCTCCACTGAGAAAAAAAATTAATCCATTGTGGGGGAGTGAATTTTTTACTTCATCTCAAATCATTTTCAGTTTAAGAAAAAAGGAACCTACATGACTGTTCTGGAAACAACCAAAAGATAGGCAATTCTTAACATCCAGATAAGATGCTAAGGACTTAAATTATGTTTCAGTCAATAAAGTCAACCTCTGCATCCAAAAATTATTTCAAATAATTTAGCAATTTTTACTCCTTACATTTTCCCCTCTTATTTCAATAAAAGCTTACCAAAACAGTCTAATTTCGTTTTGCTTTGCTTTGTTTTAAGTGGCCATAATAGAAAAGAAAAGCCTCGGAATGGTTAAATAACCAACCTGACAGCTGAATGTAGATAAATGTGGAACTGTCAATACTGAATACATCCCCCCAAACCAACATTCTTAGAAGTTCTGGGGAAATACTGGCAAAGCATAACTAATCAGCTGAAAAGAAATAAAAACTTATCTCCTATATACTCATCTACACAGGCACACACTTCACCAAATTCCATAAAAGTTCACATACATAAAACCTGATGGATTACTTCACTTTAAAGCCAACCAACCAACCCATCAGTCAACAAAAACCTCTAAATACAGCAAACCTTCAGCATTTAAGAATTTCACATTCATCATTTGACTCCATGAGAATTAAGCCAAAAATCTATTACATAAAATATACACACAAATACCTACTGTGGGACAGGAGCTGTTCTAGGTATTGAGAACATGTGCATTGTGAATGAAGAAACAGGTCTCTTTTTTCACTGAACTGACATGATAGTGCTGGGAAGACAATAGAAAAGCAGGAGCTATACCAAACACTAAGATAATCCTAAGTAGCCTGAATAGGATAGGTGGTGCCTAACCAAAGAGACAGGACTGTCGCAGCCACAGGGCCCAGCCTGGAGCTGGCACAACTGTGCGCCCTGAAACATGGAACTGGGTTGGTCCTCACTGAGGCTGCTATGATAGAATCATAGCAGCAGGAACAGTGGTAGCAGCGGCAGCAGCAGGAGCAGCATGACTACTGGAAAGAGAAGGAGAGTGGATGCCTGGGGACCCACGATTTCAGCAGTACCTTTGCAGCCATGGTGCCTGTCATGGTGGGAGATGCTATCCTGGCATTAGTGGTGTTTGAAAGGGAACCTGGGAACAAGGTGGACCTGACAGAACTATGCCAGGGAAAGAAGGG
Organism: Hylobates moloch; assembly: GCF_009828535.3. Taxonomy (NCBI): domain Eukaryota; kingdom Metazoa; phylum Chordata; class Mammalia; order Primates; family Hylobatidae; genus Hylobates; species Hylobates moloch. The sequence goes on from NW_026652280.1 coordinate 149,718,785, forward strand.
TGTGCTGTTCAGAATCCCTGGGGCTTTCACCCCAACTGTCAAAGACCCACCTGCTTGGGTTTGGGGAGTAGGCTGGGGCTCTGAAGGTCAAGGGGGGCCAGATCCATGTCTAAGTGCCACTGTCTTTGTGTCTTTGTGACTGGTGAGTGGGGACAGGCCACAGTGCAGAAGGCCAAGGCCAGCTCATGGGTGGCAGCCCTGGGGCCTCTGGGAAGGAGACTGATTTGTTACTAGATGATTTGCTGTTGCCACTCTTTGGGGATGAGAGCTTGAGAGGTTCTTGCTGGTGATAAGTGGATGGTGTGGTGAAGGCCTTGCATGAGCCTGACCGTACAGGCCTCACCTGCAGCCTGGTCCCCAGTTCCATCTCACAGCTCTGAGGCCCAGATCCCTTCACTGTTTCCTGTCTCATGTGCCCACCCCTGGGCAAGGGGCCCCAGTCTAACCTCAACTGGAGTCACTCATTTGGAACCTTGGCCAAATTTCTGCAATAAACACTCCAGTTCGAAACAAACGAATAATGATTTGAAAAAAAAAAGTTGGACAGGGCAACTCAATAATCATTGGTAGAAAGGAGCTGACATTAGTTATGGTGCCAGGTTGGCAGCCTCTCTGAAGGGGTGGCAACTGAGCTGAGACTGCTCAGACAAGAATGGCCAGCCACAGGAACACGTGGGCCTGAAGAACGTACAGGGAGAGGAAACAGCAAGCAAGCCCATGACAGAAAGTGGTTAGGCATGTCAAGGGAATAGAAGGCTGGGGTGGCTGGAGAGGAGATGGAAGCATGGTTCTTTATTGGCCATGATAAAGAGTTCAGTGTTTATTCTGACTGCAGTGAAAGGCCAATAGAGAATTTAAGAAGGGGAGTGGAGTAATTCTAGTTGTATATTTAAGAGATCTCTTTGGAGAATGGAGGATGAGGGTAAGGGCTGGGAGATGAGAGTGGAAGCAGGAGACCAGTGAAGAATGTAGGTGACAGCAGATGGTGTCTTGGATTAGAGTAACATGGAAAGTCAAGAGAAGTGGACAGGTTTGGTGATATAACCTGCTGGCATGATGGCAGATGGAATGTGGAGGAAGGCAGACAGAGAAATGTCTAGAATGCATCTTAGGTTTTTGACTTAAGAAACTGAGTGAATGGCAGTACCATTTACAGGAACAAGGAGGCATGTAGAACAGATGTGAAGAAGAAAATTCAATTTTGAGCTTGTACCTAATTCTGATAACTATTATACATCCACATGGAAATATCAAGCAGGCAATGGAATATATAAGTCAGAAACTCATGGTATGAGTCAGGGCTGGAGGTATAAAGTTATACAGAAGTAGTTAAAGCAATGTAATTAGATTAGGTCACTCAGGAATAAAGTGCAGATAGAGAAGAAAAAGGGCTCAAGCTCTTTAGCACTCCAGCAATTAGAGATTGGCCGGATGTTAAAAAAAAAAAAAAAGCAAACCAACAAGTTTGAAAATAACCAGTGAGACAGAGGGAAAGCAGGAGGGACAGGCACAGTTCTGAATGCCTCACTATCTTATTTCATTTAATCCTATGAGCCCAATAATATTCTCAATTAAAAAAAGGAGGAAGTAGTCAAGTTGGACAGATGGTATTGAAAAGCAGAAAGCAGAGTCAGCCAAAAACATAGACCAATTGTGTTGACAGTGTTGACCACTGATGATGTCAACAAGGGTATTTCAGTGTTGAAACAATAACTTATTGTTTAAACAGAAACTATATTTACTTACAAATTAGAAAACATCGAATAACTATTAAGGAGAAAAACAAAATGAACTAATCAATGGTGGTATTCAAACAGCATTATAACATTTTTCTCAACCTTTTTTTTTCATTATTGTCCCTCTAAGGAGCCTGGTTAAGACAATTTTATCCTACTTACACCTCCTCCCACATGAAATTTGATACTGCAGTTAAACTCCTTATCTACTTAGGTACTATGGCCCTTTGGATGGCCACAAACATTTATAATATCAAAAGCCTTTTGCCCTTCCCCCACCCCAACCTCCTCAACATGAATTTTCACATCCCAGGGGATGAGACAATATCTATAATTATAATTATGCATTGTAATTATAGCCTGCTATTGTATTGAGAGGAAAATGTATGTTTCACTCATCATTAGAGTGGCCACATAATTTATCACCCAACTGATATATTTTGGGGAGGAAAGACAGTACTACTAATAATTACGTTGGGATAGAAGGCATATACCAGAATATGCCAGGCAACTGGGATATATGATTATCCTACTTCTTATAAACTCTGAAAAAATCTTAATTATAAGAATAAAATTGGCAATATTTTAATTCTAAAGTGGACAAATAAATTCAACAGCTAGGCTGTCAGAAAAATGAACAAAATGGGCAAACATGGAGAATCTAAGAAAGACAAAAAAAGAAAGCACAAAACAAGTTAGAAGTTATAAAAAAATTATAGTAGTTTTAAAATATATCACAGATCGCCATATAGTCTTTATACTAAAAAAGTTGAAAATTTAGATAGAAAGAGAATTTTCTGGGAACGTGCAAGTGTTTAAAACTGACTCAGGAAGGAGTTTAAAACAATATAGATGATTATGAAAATGTTTGAAAATGTTATCAATGAAATATTTCCAAAAAGATATTTAGGCCCATACATTTCTTTGAAAACAGTTCTTTGAAATCTTCAAAAAACATATAATGACTATGCTACATAATTTGTTCCCAAGCTGAACAAAAAGATAGAAAGTTATTCATTTTATAAAACCAGCATAAGCCTAATGCCAAACTTGACAAAGCTAATACACAAAAAAGAAAAATGTAGCCGAATCTTTGTATGAATGTAGACATGCACACTCAAAAGAAATTCTAGTAAATTAATCTCTCAGTGAAAGCTGATTAGTATATAAGATCTGGGACAAAATCTGGCTTACTTCTTAACACTAAGTTACACTCTGAACTTTTGTACTTAGTTCAACACTTTTCTTAGTCACATAAGCAAGGAGTTAGAGAAGAATGTGATGCTGCAAATCCTAGAATTATAAAAGTGAAAAATGTGTCAGAAAATTGAGATGTGGTGTTGAAAATAATATAATCATATATCAGAATTATAATGCTTAGGAAAGCTTCAGTAACCTAGTATTTGTTTCACCACTGTCAGCCCATATATTAGTGTAAGTACTAAAAGACATTACAGCACTAATATTTCATGTTTTAGATGAGATAAAATAATACTTTTAAATCCATTATTGTAATTTTAATCTATGTCACAGAGTTGATATAACAGAAGGCTTATCTATGAAGCCAGAAAATGTGTTTATTTTCAACTTGTCTTAGTTTAAAAATCTAAGACATGATTCACACATTTACCCATCTTATTGATGATTCTTTTATTAGACTATTAATTGCACTCGAACTGAAGAAATCGGATTCAAACTAATGTTTTTAAAATGTGTCATTCAAAAGACATTTTCATGTTCTTTTTCTTAATATTATTAACTGTCAGTAGTTATTCCTTTAAAAATTAAAGCTTAAATATTTCTTTTTGAACCCGATGCTTAGTAAATCTTGTGAGGGAGATAAAAGCACGATAAAGTTTACCTATTTAAAACTTATTTGAAAATTCGGACTTTGTGCCAGGGACAGTGATGTGCGCCTGTCATCTTAGCTACTCAGGAGGCTCAGAAGGAAAGATCACTCAAGCCCAGGAGTTCAAGTCCAGCCTGGGCAACATAGGGAGACCCCGTTGCTTTAAGAAAAAATAAAATAAAAAATAATCTTTTTAAAATCTGGATTTTGAAATGAGCTAGGTTTTCTCTTGAAATTTTTGTGTTGAAAAAAACTTAAACCAACAGAAATGTTACATGAATAATGCATTTGTGTGAATAATTTCTAATACACAGTCAATTTTCAAATTTTTCTAAGCAACATTATAAAATAAATCTTGTATACCATTTTTCAACTTTTATAGTCAAGCTATGTATAAAACTTAGAAACTTTAAATACATCTATAGAATAGAACACTAGCAACCTTGACAATCAAAAAGGGGAGAAAAGCATAGGGGAGAAAATACCCTCATCTTGCTGGACAGACAAGAGACACTGCCTCAAGGTGATGCAAACAGAGAGATCTAAGTCTGTTATTTAAACCTAGAAAGAGAAACAACAGAAGAACCAAAATACTAACATAATGATCCAACTTTGGGAAGGAGAGGCAGATAGAAAGAAGCATGAGCTAAATCCTCCTTTTTTATAGAGAGGAGTCAATAAATAATGCCTGAAGTTGATAAATCAAAGAATAGTAAAATAAGAAAATGTACCAGGATGGTTCTATCTTGAAATATTAATCTAGTTGTTTTCTGCGCATTTCCCTCCAAATCTTTTGGGTCATTTTCCTCTTGCCATACCACCCCTAGTCCTTACCAAGGGGGAAAACAAAAATTCAAAAAGCCAGACTAAGAGGCTTTCAGAGCGTTTTTTCTTGGAGAGCCCAGAACATAGAGAAACATGTAAGAAAAGGCAAGAGGCAACAAGAAAAGAGAAGAAATTCTGAAGGGATGAAAAGGATATTGCCTTCCACACAGGTCTGGAAAGCAGTGCATGCAAAAAGGACTTAGAAGAGGAGCCGTCCTCCAAAGTGGTCTCCTTCACATCAACTTATTCCCCTGGGCGACAAGTCTGGTGTTCGACAGTCATGGACACTTGTAAGAATCCCATTAGAAAAATGATAAGAGGGAACTCTACCCCTGGCCAAGGTGAATCTAGGCTGAATAAGCAGAGAATTTCCCTATGAGAGTCTAGGGGAGGATACACACCACTGGTACTTGCATTATTTAATGCTACATACGTAAATATCAGAAGAACTGATTAAGGCTCTGGAGAATATGATTGGGAGAAAACAGAAGCAGCCTGGGGAATTGCTGCTTTTTATTTCAACTCTTCTGCACTATTAGATTCTTTACTATGTACATTTATTACTTTGTAAAATTTTAAAGAGAAGATTAAAACTAATGGTTTTCATTACTGAATATGCACTATGAGCCAGGCACTCTGCTACGTGCATTAAGTATGTTCTCTCACTTAGTCAAAAAAGTTAAGTATTGTATATGTAAATACATAACCAGAGTGGCTGGCACATTGTTAGACGCTCAACATTGATTTAATGAATGAATTACTAAATGAATGCACAATGCATATATATATATAGGCATGCATGCATGAATGAATAGATGTTGTATGAAAAGCTTCAGGAGGTTTTGGAACTGCAATCTTCACCAACCCCCTCCCTACATATATGATCATTCTGTCTGGATTGCATAAAATTGGCATCAACATTTTCAAAGTTCTTGGTTTTCAGGAAAAAAGAAAAAGTTAGAAAATCGATCATACAATGGTAATTTCAATTTCTGTAGCCTTGCTCTGTCTTGGAAGTTCTCAGTCTCCAGTGGTTTGGATGATAGGAGGTTCATCCCGGCATGGAAAACCTTAAATTAGAGTGAATAAATGTGGAGTTGGCATAGCACTTCAGAAAGGTTGCCAACCTCTGCTAAGCTGCCTTTTCCACATCGATTCTTATGTGCAAAGGAAATCAGAATGTACAAGTTACTGGGAAAGATACTTACACATTTGGAAATACACAAAAATCACAGGTGATCTCTCACACTAAATTACACAGGGTCAGAAAGTGCACAAGTCAGTAAAACAGACTAGACCAGTCACTACTAAACAATAAGTTATCTCTGTACCATAGTGCAGAAAGTTAGAAAATAAACAGTAGAGGCCATTTTTCAGTTGCATTCTGTGTAGCCTATTTTAATTTGTAGGGCTCTCTAAGAATAAAACACCTTTCATGGTAAACACTTGCTTTCAGAACTTCTAGTTGGTAGGCTTCTAGGAAAAACAGTTGTCGTATTATACAATTACTACCAGAGTTTGCTGAGGAAGTATTAAAATCAAACATTGACAACAGAATTGCAAAGTTTCATTTTCTTTATTAAGTTCCAAAAATGAAAATCATAAATCATAATAACCAATACTTATAAAACACCATGGACCAGGCACCATGCTAAGCACTTTTATACACATTATCGCATTTACCCTCAAAAGATTCTCTGAGATAAGAGGTATTCATATGGCCTCATTTTGTTGGTAGGTTAAGCAACTTTCCAAGATCATAGAGCTAATTAGTGATAGAGCAAGAGCTTGAACCCAGGAAGTTTGACTCCAGAGCCATTGATCTTAAACACTATGTTATACCTTTCTGATATTTAGTAAGCAAAAGTACAGTAAAACTTATAAGGAGTCAATGTCATCAGGAGTAGCAGCATAGAAACTAGGTATCTGATAGGGTTTGCCAAGATTAAATAGCTTAGATACCATCAATTGTTTTCTAGGAGAACATCTATATTATGTAAGTATTGTATTGCATTATGTTATATACATATATAAACTTATTCTCATTCAAATACATACGGGGATGTATCAAAGATATATTAAAATCATTAATAAAGGAACAAACAAAATAATAAAGTGGATTCAAGAAAATGCAAGAAACTGAGATAGGTAAGTAGGTAACTAAGTGGGTGGGTGGATGAATGGATGGATGGGGAAAAGATGGCTGGAATAACATTTTTAAGTCATATATCCAAAACTGCTTAATAGTCTAAAGGGCAATAAAACCCTAACATTTTATTCTCTACTGTTTTATTCTCTATTGTTAGAAATCATTTGCCTCTCTATTGGACAGCAGTGATTTGCATCTTATTAATTTTCTACATGCTAACATCAACTTTGCAGAGGCTAGACTGTAATCAGTGGTAATTTTAAGCCAAACAAAATTACATTGTCTGACAGAGTGAGATGACCCTTAGGACGGCTCATTAGACAATGCTCTGGCATGACAGTGAAAGGATATGCAGTAAGCTCTTTTTTTGTCCTATTTCCAAATGTAGATGTTCATTCTTAAAGAAAATAATAATGTATTAACAGATACAATTTCAACTAAAACTTTCTCTACATCTATATACTAAGTAAACGTCATAATAATTATAATAATAGTAATTTAGTGTTTATTGAATCTTTACATGAGCCAGGGACTATGCTAAGAACAGTGTATACATTCCCTTATTTAACTTTTAAGTCAACTCTAAGGGTAGGCATTATTCCCATTTATCCAACCCCATTTCATGTAGAAGGAACTGGGTGCTCAGGAGCGTATGTAACTTGGCCACAGTCTCAAAACTAAGTAGTGGCACAGTAGGAATTGGAAGCCACATCTACCTCACAAAACTTATGTCCTTAACCACCACACACCATACCCCACTGCCTCTGTAGCTGTGCATTGCAGCCAAAGTATATCGTTCAGGTCAAGCTTTAGCCATGTGCATTTGTACCAACCTTGCCTTATAAGTCTATGTTTTGCTTTACACAGTTATATCTGCCTTATAGTCCTGTCTTGCTTTACACAATTACATCTGCATTGATCTTGACTGAGCACAGAAAGGCATCTCCTGAAATGCCAACCTACCCTTTCGGACAGGTGTCCTAACAGTGTGGAAAGCCGTTGGGGAATCCTCTAGCACAGTGGTTGAAAGCATGGACCTTGGACATGGGCATAGCTCTGTTGGAAGCCTGGCTTTACCACCTCCTGTCTGTGACCTTGGAAAATTTACTTATCTTGCGTGAGCTTATTTATGCCCCCTCTACTACGGAAGGAAAAACAGTATCCACCTTCAAGGGGTAAGTGCCGACTATGTATGAATCAAGAAGAAAGCTGACATAATCCCTGTATTCATAATTTGGAGGGAAAAGACAAACAATTGACATAAAATAATATTATACTCCTGGTGGTGACAAGTAGTATAGAGAAAATTAAAGCAAAGTGAGGGAGTAGTTAGCAGGAGGAAGAGATGGTAGTGGGGGCTGACATTTTATGGGGGTGGCCATGGGAGACTTTTGCTTAAGAAGCAAAGGAAGAAGTCCCCCACAGGATGTAAGGGAGAGGGTCAGGAGGACATCTAAGAGAAGACTCTTCCAGGCAAAACAATAGCCAGTGCAAAGGCCCTGAGGAAAGACAATTGGTTTGATCAAGAATACCAAGGAGAACAGTGTGTGTGGAATGGAGGGAGCAAGAGAGCGTGGGAGGGACATACTGTCTGAGCTGGTGCTGAGGAATGGGTCCTACTTGGAGGAAAGGGTGGGGAGTATATCCCCATCCTTTTACTCAGAGTAAGATGAGAGGTGACTGAAGAATTTTGAGCATAGGATGACAAAATTTGCCTTCAATCAAAAGGATCATGTGGAGGAGAAAACATATGCAAAGCTCTTAGCATACTGTTTACTAAACTTTATTGTGTTCTTATTTTTATCATTAGAAATACGATTTCAAGGTAGAGCTGCTATACTGTGGTAGGGTTTTGATAGACCTTGCTGTGAACATCTTTTCAGTGGGTAAAAGCTATGACAACATCTAACAGGCTGTTTACCCACTGCTTCTCTTCTCTCTTGTTCTTTCATTCATTCTCTTATCTCCTGTCTTCTCTTCTCTTGTCCCTTCCTCTCTACTCTGTGCTCTCCCTGTGCCTCTGTCTTCTCTTCTGCAGCCTTGATTTCTCTTTTCTTCCTTACTATTCCATTGTTCTGCTTTCTATGAGTAAAAGGAATTCAAAAAGACTTTTTTTGAAGTTAGTCAACAGCTTTAAAATGGGAAAGGTAAAGAGGCAAATGATGACAGTGTCTCCTCATCACTGTCTGGGGCAGAAGGAGCCTGATCCCACAAGCAGGGTGATGGTGTACCTGCTTGCTGCACCCACACATGGTAAGGAGCTGGCCTCATGGTGACAGAGAGGCAATCAGCTAGGGGATCAACATGAATTGGTTACAGATTAATCAGATGTCCCTTGTAAGCCAGAGCCAAGGAACCTGAGGGTCTGGGAAGACAGACAGGTAGGACTTGATGGGGCATGAGGAAATGATAGAGCTAGCTGTAGTGTGTGCAGAGGAAGGCTGGGCAAAGGCACTGAGAGAGACTTGGCGGGGGGGGCACCAACAGGGCAGTAGAGAAACATTAGACATCACCTTCTCCTACCTCATAACGTTTCACAGCTCCCACCTCACTGAGTGTGCTTAGGAGAAAAGAGACAGGGAAGTACCCAAGAATGATATTTACTCAGGCTTTACTGTACACCAGCATGGAACTCACTTTAGTGTATATTTTTCTCATTCAAGTCTAACAACCTTGGAAAGTATAGCATATTCTTCCAGATCTGGCAGTTTTCAAAATTCCATATCTCCCTCTCCAGGAGCAAAAAGAAATAGCTAAGTATAGCAGGAATCATATTCATTGAGTATCTACTATGTGCCAGTTACTCTTCTAAGCAGTAGAGACAGTCATCATGAACAAAATGGATAAAACCAGTTTCCTTATAGAGCTTACATTCTAGTGGTGGAGACAGACATTAAACCAGACAAATTAGTAAATGAAAAAGTATGTCAGATATTTATAATACCTGGGGAGAAAAAAATAATGCAGGGAAAAGGAATATGAAATGTGATCAGGAGGGTGGGGGACCAGGAAATGTCTCTTTAGAAGCATAAGAGTAAAAGCGTTTCTTTAGATCATGTGACTCGGTAAATCAAAATCTCCTTTTGTAAACACAGGCTTTCATGTCTTCCCAGAAGAGCCAGAGTAAAAATTGTTTCTGTTCCTGACCTATAACAATATACTTGGCTCCCTCTCATCATTCAGGTCTTAGATTAAATCTCAGCAACGCCGTTCCTGGGTACTCACCCTTTACCTGTCAGTCATAACTCTAGCAGAATATCATGTCTGTTTCTTTCATAACACTTTTGACAATTTGTAACTCAATTGCATATTTGTTCATTTGCATATTTCTCTATGCCACCATTTATATTATGAATTCCAGGAGCCCAGAATAGGGCCTTGTCCCATACTTGCCCCTTGTCCAATCTTTGCTCAATGCCTGACATCTAGTGGATACCACAACTCTTTGATGAATACATGAATATTCCACTTGAAGCAATTCTCATAGGTTGCCATAATTCCTCTGTTAAAACTTTTTTATAATTCTTTTTCACTAGCATGTTTATCATACAATGGAAGGGAATCCTGCTATTCTGTGGCATTAACATGCTATCAAGTCTTTATGAAAATAAAAGACAAAGAATATCAAAGCACTTTGAAGCTAGAAGGACTTGTTTTGTCTTCACTTTACCTTTGTACTCTGTAGGGTTTTGCTTCAGATGTTGAGAAGAAAGAAGTAGCAATATAGGAATTTCTTCTGACCTTGGGGACAAAAGAAGCTGCCTGCACATCAGCATTTGACAGACCATGGTTCCAAAGGGTTTTTCTAGTTGTTCATCCTGGCAGCATGCCTGGTTTATTTCTGCCCTAGACTACTTTTCCATGCTTTCTAGGATACAGACTCAGCTCCCACAGAAATCAGAGTACACACTAATCTGATGGTCTTTTCATTTTCGTTTCTCCTGATAGAGAGCTACCTATCTTGCCAAGCCTTCCTTTATTTTCCTCTTATATTCCTGAACTGATATAAAAGTTCGGGTTATACAAAAGATGTTCTGTTACTGAAAGAGCTGCTAAAGATGTCCATTTTCCTTTTGTTACTATGAGTCTAAAAAAACAAAGCTTACTCAGACAATAACACGTACACATTAATACTTCAGTTCTGCAAAATGTAGGCATTTATTTTATCAAAAAAATAAAGAACAACTAGAAGAAAACCTAAGAAATACTCTACTAGACATTGGTCTAGGCAAATAAGTTATGATGAAGATCCCCAAAGCAAATGCAACAAAATTAAAAATAGACAAACTGGACAGAATTAAATGGACAGGCTTCTGCACAGCAAAAGAAACGATCAACAGAGTAAACAGACGACCTACAAAATGGGAGAAAGTATTTACACCTATGCATCTAACAAAGGGCTAATATCCAGAATCTATAAGATTAACTTAAATCAACCAGAAAAAAGCCACAAATAACCCTATTGAAAAGTGGGCAAAGAAACTGAACAGACACTTCTCAAAACAAGACATACAAGTGGACAACAAATATAGGAAAAAAAGCTCAACATTGCTAATCATCAGAGAGATGCAAATCAAAACTACAATGAGACACCATCTCATACCAATCAGAATGGCTACTATTAAAAAATAAAAAAATAACAGATATTAGTGAGGTTGCAGAGAAAAGGGAAAGCTTATATGCTGTTGGTGGGAATGCAAATTAGTTCAGCCACTGTGAACAGGCAACCTACAGAATGGGAGACAATTTTTGCAATCTATCCATCTGACAAAGGGCTAATACCAAGAATCTACAAGAAACTTAAACAAATTTACAAGAAAAAAAAACACCAAAAAGTGGGCAAAGGATAAGAACAGACACTTCTCAAAAGAAGACATTTATGCAGCCAACAAACATATGAAAAAAAAAGCTCATCATCCCTGGTCATTAGAGAAATGCAAATCAAAACCACAATGAGATACCATCTCACGCCAGTTAGAATGGCGATCATTAAAAAGTCAAGAAACAAAAGATGCTGGAGAGGATGTGGAGAAATACGAATGCTTTTACACTGTTGGTGGGAGTGTAAATTAGTTCAACCATTGTGGAAGACAGTGTGGTGATTCCTCAAGAATCTAGAACCAGAAATACCATTTTACTCAGCAATCCCATTACTGGTTATATTACCAAAGGATTATAAATTATTCTACTATAAAGACACATACACACGTATGTTTATTGCAGCACTGTTCACAATAGCAAAGACCTGGAACCAATCCAAACGCCCATCAATGATAGACTGGATAAAGAAAATGTGGCACATATACTCCATGGAATACTATGCAGCCATTAAAAACGATGAGTTCATGTCCTTTGCAGGGACATGGATAAAGCTGGAAACCATCATTCTCAGCAAACTAACACAGGAACGGAAAACCAAACACCACATGTTCTCACTCATAAGTGGGAGTTGAACAATGAGAACACATGGACACGGGGAGGGGAACATCACACACTAGGGCCTGTCAGGGAGCAGGGGGCTAGGGGAGAGATACCATTAGAAGAAATGTTGGTGACGGGCTGATGGGTGCAGCAAACCACCATGGCACGTGTATACCTATGTAACAAACCTGCACATTCTGTACATGTATCCCAGAACTTAAAGTATAATTAAAAGAAGGAATGAATGAAAGAATGAAAGAGCGAAAGAAAGAAAGAGAGAGAGAAAAAGAAAGAAAGAAAGAAAGAAAGAAAGAAAGAAAGAAAGAAAGAAAGAAAGAAAGAAAGAAAGAAAGAAAGAAAGAAAGAGGCAGGCAGGCAGGCAGTTTGGAGATTTCTGAAAGAACTAAAAGTGGAATACCATTCAGCTGGCACTCCTATTACTGAGTATATACTGAGAGACACCTGCACTAGTATGTTCATCACAGCACTATTCACAAAGACATGGAATCTACCGAGGTGCCCATCAACAGTGGACTAGACAAAGAAAATGTGTCACATACACACCATGGGATACCATGCAGCCATTTTAAAAAATGAAATAAGGTCCTTTGCAACAATATGGGTGAAGCTAGAGGCCATTATTCTAAGTGAATTAACACAGAAATGGAAAACTAAATACTGCATATTCTCACTTACAAGCAGGAGCTGAACATTGGGTCCACACACACACAAAGATGGGGATATTAGACACCACAGACTCTGTCAACAACCAAAACAGAGGAGGGAGGAAGGGGGCCAAGGCTTGAAAAACTACCTACAGGGTTCTGTATTCGCTACTTGGGCAACAGGATCATTAGAAGCCCAAATCTCCGTATCGTGCAATGTATCCATATAATAAACCTCTACCTGTACCATTTAAATCTAAAATTAAAAATAAAGTTTTTAAAAAGTAAGCAGAAACAGCCTAAAGAAACTCATTTAGGAAAAAGAATCTAACCTGATAATCCAATTAATATACAAAATACCTTTCAGTTACAAACGGATTCTTCAGCATAAAGAAGGATGAAATACACGCACATTATCTGTGGCCTTGCCTTGGTCATTTTAAGATTAGAAATACAAAATGGGCTGAGAAAGCTCCTTAAACCCAAGGTGTTAATGGGCCAGCTCTAGATTCCGAGAGATGTCCGGATGCCGCATACTCAGCCTTCTCTAATCCCCACCCCAGCTTCCAGGGGAAGTCCTACTCCCAGACATAAAGATGTGCAACATTTTAGTATTTTAATTTTCTCAACCTTTTGTAAAAACTAGACCATTTCACCACCTGTCTTGGAAAAAGAAGTGTATGGACTATATTTCAAATATTTCAATTTCATCCTTTGGCGGATTAGTTGCTGGCAAGCCTGGGTATCAGAGGCTATCCTAACTGCTTCTCTCTGGGCCCTGGCCGGACAGGAGTTGAGGTCTTTGAATTTCTTGATGATTTCTTTCTTTGTGTGCCCCCATGACAGACAAGCTGACTGCTCTGCACCCCCTTTGGCACCCTGGGAGCACCCTTCTGGACCACAGGGTTTAACGACTATAGCAGCAATGATGTCCCCGCCCCTTGAAGGTTTGCCACTGTGAAGGACACACATAGAATCATCATCAGCTCCATGTTGGGAAAATACTCCTATTTCTAGGCCTCTGTGCATAATTTCCATGGCCTGAGGCCAATAGCTGTTTCCCTTTCACTTTTATATAGACACAAAATAAAGGTCACCTTACACATCCCTTGGCAGCCCCCAAAATGCACTCTGAGGGACCATGGCAATGATGACTAAATACTTGTATAGTGTTTTGAAATTCACCAGGGAGTTTCATGTATGTTGCCCAAAATTCTCATACTAGCCTTGTGAGGTAATTATTATAATTATCAACACTGGTTCCCTTCTTCTTTGAATCTCAGAATCAAGCTCCTAGCTCAGGGGATGTATTCTTGCCATTTCCTCTATTAAAAATATTCTTCCTTTGAATATCTGCATGACTCTCTCTCCCACTTCCTTGAGGTTTTTGCTAAACGTCACCTTATCACAGAACCTGCTCTGAATGATTTGTAAGAAATAGATGTGGACTCCGGTTGCCTTACCCTGCTTCATTTGAATTCATAACATTTATCACTGTAGATTTCTATATTTTTTGGAAGTTTATTATCAGTCTCCTGTCACTAGATTAGAGGAGTTGGTTGGTCTCTGTTGTCCACTGCTCTCTCCCAAGTGCCTAGAATAGTGGACACATAGTAGGCACTCAATAAATGATTGTTGAATGAATAAAGGAACAAATAATTGAGCAACACCTATTTTATAGTGGATGAAGCCCTATTTTATAGTGGGACATTCACGAGGAAAAATGCCTTCCTTAATGCGTGGGTTTCCCATTACTGCTGTAATAAATTACCACAAACATCTTTTATCTTACAGTTATGGAGATAACGAGTACAAAATGAGTCTTTTGGGGTTAAAATCAAGGTATCAGCAGGAGTGTGTTCCATCTGAATGCTCTAGGGAAGAATCTGATTATTTGTCTTTTCCAGTTTCTAGAAACTTCCCACATGCCTGGCTCATGGCTACTTCCTTCAGCTTCACTCCATCTTCAAGATCAGCAGCACTGCATCTTTAAATCTCTGAATCTGACTCCCCTGTCTTCATCTTCTACTTACAAGGACCCCCTCAGAAAATCCAGGGGAATCTTCCCTTCTCAAGATCCTTGACTAAATCACATCTACAAGTCCCCTTCGCCATGAAAGGTCACAGCTTCCAGGAATTAGGATGTGAGCATCTTTGAGGGCCATTACACTGCCTACCACTCTCAGGATCACTCATTAAATAGCAGAGCTGTGACTGTAGCAAAGTTTATGCCTTCCAAACCACAGCTGGTTCATCAGAATGTAGGGAAAGGAAGGTGGGGGATGACCTGCACAATAGGATGTCAACCAATTGACAGTGCTAGACCTCTTCAGATAAGTGACAGTGGCTGGAGAGCTATTCCAGCCTCTCCTACTATACACTCATCTTGACTCCATCCTGGGTGGATATCTTGGAAGATAATCCTACATAACCAGATGTGATGCCCACACCTTATTTTCTTTATTTGTCAACAAAGAGAATATGGACTTCACCCCATTTCTTTGAATCAGAATCTCAAATAGGAATGCTCTAGAGTAGGGCTTCTCAATCTCAGAACTATGGATACTTTGAGCCAAATAATTCTTCCTTAGGGGTGGGGGTGGGGGCCATCTTTTGCTTTGTAGGTCTACTTAGCATCAGCATCATCCTTGGCCTCTACCCTCTTGTTGCCCATCTTCCCTGCCCAGTTATGATAACCAAAATGTCTCCAGACATCTATAAATATCCCATGGGTGCAAAATCAGCCCAGTTAAGGAGTATTGCTATAGAGGAAGCAGACCTACTTATGCTACATGCTACAGCCCCAGTGCAGGGGACCAGGGATGTCAAGCCTTTGGAGGATCAAGTGTCCAGGGATCTAGAATTATAGGAGTCTTTATCTACATTTCTGTGCTCGTCATTTATAACACAGGATTCTGGCTGAAGTACATTTGGCTGCATTGAGCATAAAGTGCTTCCCTATCCTGCTGGCAAAACATAATTAACCAAATGACAATGGCTTCCATATACACATTGATTCCTGTAATTTCAAGTCTCCATTACTAAATAAATCAACAGCAGAATTATATTTATCAGCAAAAACCTCCTCTCCTGGCAGACTTTTTGTTAAATATATTAATCCTAGAAGAGTAATACTTTCCCTATGCTTTGCAAAGCAGTCCGCCCATAAAAATGTTAATAGCCACAACATCATTTTCAGTATGCTGCTCCTCCATTAGCATACTGTGCAGTTCCCCCACGCAGGGCAGCTGTTGGCTTTCTAATTATAAGGTCCGAGATAGAGGTAGGTGCTCCATGGAGGGCCATGTGGCTTAAGCACTGCCAGGAGAAAGCCCTGGAGTGCCTGTGTGACTGTTAGTGCCTTGCCTGAGTATGTACCACCTCACGCAGCCCTTTGGAAATGTCAGTCTGGGCCAGGAAAGGCAGGAAAGTTAGTATCGCCACAGACCCAGTGCTAGAGGTAGATCCCAATCACACAGGACCAATTTAGGCTACAAAAGTACCTAGGAAGTGTCACAACCCTCAAGTGTCTCACAAGCCCTTAAGATTCTCCCCAGGTTCATGAGTGCTGTTTAGGGCAGGCATTCTTAAATATGCAAATAAACCTTGGGATCTTGTTAAAATGCAGATCTTGATTCCATAGGTCTGGACTGGGCCAGGGGATTCCCCATTTCTAACTAGCACCCAGGTGATGGTGACCCCCAGGCCACAATTTAGACATCAAGTATTGCCAACCAGCTTTTAGACCCCTGACCCTTTAGGGGTTAAAAGAAAAAGTCCTCCTTCCAAGAAGAGGACACCCCCGAATGGAGGACACTGGTACACTGGGACGCCTCACATACCCAGAAGTTTGTCTGCTGCCTCAGTTACCCTGGATTCCAAGCCCAGTGGAAAGGGTAATTTCCTGACTATTTCTGTGCCACTCTAATCTCACAGTAGCTTCTGCGGTTTGCTAGCTCGCACATCTGGCACCCCTCTTGCCTCTGGGCCAGCAGGCTCTAGACTCTAGGGTCCTGCAGAGCCTGGGCGAGCATCCAGTTGCTGACACAGCAGCCAGAGAGCGCTTGGGGAATGCAGGAATGATGTGCTCCTTGTCCAAGGGGTGGGGGTTAGCCCTGCTTTTGCTTAAGCAACAGGAGGGGGGTAGATCTAGGAGAAACGAGAGCGTCTGGAGATCAGAGGCGGGCCTCTGTGCCTAAGGGACCCGCCATCCCTCCTGCCATGAGCAGATTTGAATAATTGGGGCTGAGTGGCAAATGCAGATGCCCTCTTTGGCCTGTGAAGTCAGCCCCGCTTGTCTCCACTCTGGCAGCGCATTAGGTCATCTGGAGAAGTCCTGGCTACTTGCAAATGCAGCTGTTGTTCACAAATACACCACAGACTCAACGAGGAGGGGGAGCAACTAAGGAATCTCTTTAGGGTGGCAGGCGATGTGGATTTCTGCTTAGATTCAGATGTGATTCCCGAACAGACTCTCACAACGCCTTGCCCTTTGCCCTTGGCCATGTCACTTGCCTTTCCCTGGCCTCATATACTTCTCATCAAATGAGTGGGGGATAAAAGGAGTTCCGGTCCACAGAGGTGCTGGCTAGAGCAGCATTGAGCCAGTGAAGAAAAAACCTGAGATGTCTTCACAGCCCTCATCATTCATCAGCTGTTTTAGTGTGGACCAGTCATTTAAACTTTTAGTGACTTGGTTTCCTCACCTATATAATGAGGTTAATAGCACGATGATTATCTCATGAATTTCTAATGAAGATTGAATAAGAATATGACTGTGTTGTGAACCGCCCAATGTGCTCAGATTCCATCAATGCCACCGAATCGAATGGAAATACTGAGCCTTGTTTATTTCACAAAAACACATTACTGTTTGGAATTAGAGACCTCTATACCACTGTCTTGAGATTCACTTATTCATTACATTTAAGGGCATTCCATGACAATCATTAGGGGAAACCCAGAAATATTCTGTGGCCTGCAAATCTACATAATACTAAGACACATGTTTTGGGTCAAAGTTAAATTATTCCAACGAATAATTGAAATAATGCCAAAAAAATTCAAGATCACTGAGCTTTAACTTGCTTTCCTCATGTAAATGCAATCTCCCCTGTGTTCTCCTTGGTACACTAATAGCACTCTGAGGAAATCCACAGTGAGAAATCATAGCTTCTTCCCAGCCCTCTCAGCCTGCCATGCATTTTAATCTTGGCTCCCATCAGAAAGGCTTTGAGAGTATGACCTTGCCCTCCAGGCTCACTTATTATCCTTCTCAGCAATAGGAGTCCTTATTAAAATCCATGCACTTTGTTCAGCTGTGGCACTGCTAGCTGAGCCCAAATTGGAAAAATTGAAAATAGCAAGCAAGAAGAGGCAAACAATTTTACATGGCTCCTTTTGGATCAATAAAATTAATAATATTTGTCAGAAATAAGTCATTCCAGCATGGTTAGAAATATGTGGTCAGTCAACCTACCTGGTGCAATATTTTTTATCATAAGAGATATTCATTTGCTTAACAAGCATTACTTGAGCATCTATTAGGTGATGAGCAATGTTTGGTAATTGGAAAACATAATTGGAAAAGGAGATACTAAAAGCCTCAATTAATTACAGCAAGTCCTTGAATGACATCGTTTTATTTAACAGCATTTCATTATGTCTATGAAGAAAAAAAATCAATTTCCAGCCAGGGCCAACATCTGTGTGGAGTTTGCACGTTCTCCCCGTGTGTGTGGGTTTTCTCTGGAACTCCAGTTTCTTCCTACCTCTCAAAGCCGTGCATGTGAGGTTCACTGGTGTGTCTAAATGGTCCCAGTCTGAGTGAGTGTGATTGTGTGTGTGTGTGTGTGTGTGTGTTCCCTGTGATGAGATCGCATCCTGTCCCAGGCTGGTTACTACCTTGGACCCTAAGCAGCTGGGATAGGCTCCAGCCATCCTCACGGCTGAGCTGGAATAAATGGGCTGGAAAATGAATGAATGAATGAATAAATACAAATTATTGTAAAATAAAAATTTGTAAAGTACACAATAATCATACAAATTCATCACAATAACCCGCCAGGTATGAACGAGCTCAGCAAGCCTGCCCTATTTGTGTTGTTTGTTTATGAACTGCATGGTAAGAGGAGATGCTTCTTACAATTTTCACTTTGCAAACATTTATTCCTGATTTAACTTAACACCGCAACTGCTGCCACTCACGTATTCACCAAAAATTGGGTAAACAATTCCTTTACTTATTTTATTCATCTTTTTTAAGTATATATACAGCTCATATTTATCTCAGGGTTTAATATTAGAAGAGCTTTGGGTCTTTATTTAGAAGTTTGGTGATTGTTTTTGTGACCAGAATCACAGGTGATTCTAATGCACACCCAGGAGTTATGCATATTCTTAGTATTATTCCAGCTCTTTCAAAGTGCAAATGCAAACTCTTGAAACTGACCTCACATCTACTGAATCGGAAACCCTGGGGCTGGGGCCCATCAATTGGTATCTTACCTCATCTTTCAGTTTAATCTGATGCATATTAAAATTTAAAAATTGCCTTTCTAAATTATACTTTCTAGGGTTTCAGCTGTGTTTACAGGAGGAGTCTGTTCAGGCAAGACTGGGAAGAATCACTGTAACTTATTACCTGCCTACTGTGAGATTACCAACATAATGACCACTCCAAAACAAATACCAATGAAGATGCTCAGAAAGGCATATTGGTGAATCTCATTTCTGTGACTGCTCATTTCACTTCATTTGTCCAACATCACTTTATTTGTACTTCTAACATGGTATCTTTTGTTGGGTGTATATATCTTCTACTTCCTCCTAGACATTCTGCATGTAGTATGCATTTAATAACGTGGGAACGATGGCTATATCCAAATCAAAAGGTCTATTTGTCATTGGATTACTGTATGCTGTTGCGATTTCCACAAAAGTAAAAGGTAAATGGAGAAGTCTCAGGGAAGGAACGTAATCATGGAGATACAATCATATCGCTTTGAGTTCAAACTAGAGATATATAGTTACACAGCAAGTTTAGAATATCGTAAGTGGTGTAAATTAGATCAACATGGATTTTTGTTTGGCCAGTGCCAGAACACTATCAAGTGATAACAATGCAGACAAGTTTGAAAGAATAAATTTTTACAACAAGTAAAATTAAGAACAGCCTTATCCAGTGAATAATAAATACATGTAATTCTACCAGGTGGAATCATCTTTGAAGGCAAGAGATGGTATCTTATTAAATTTATTCATCAAGAGGCAGTAATGCTTAACGGTTACACCTTCAGATTTTAGATTAGATTGCTTGTGTTCTTCCATCTAAGAGCAATATGATCTTGGAAAACTAATTAGTCTTTCTGTGCCTCAGGATTCTCATCTATAAAATGGGAAAATAGTACCTACCATATAGCATTATTGTGAGAAACAAATGAGTCCATATATGTAAAATCCCAGTAATCACTTGATAAACACTAGCTATCGTAATCAATGTTATATCTTCTTTGTACCTCCCACTGCATCTGGCCCAACATTCAAATATTTATTGACTAAAATTGAAGGATTTTTTAAAGTCTCATTAATTTTATAGTGTATATAGAGAGAAGTGAAAGGAAACATGGACAACCAAGGACAGCCAGATTCACTGAAGAGTGAGGCAAAAGATAATTTTTTCACTGACTGATTAATAGAAAAATCTTAACTGATGATGAATATCAAATGAATAATGATGAATATAAAAGTCATAATTGGCAATTATAAGAAGTTAATATTTGAGCTGATTTACAGAAATAAAAATAGAATCTTAAGATTAGAAAAGATACTCTGCCAAGCATCTCTTCCAAACCAACATGAGAATATATATGATAGCATCCTTATGAGTCTTGGTACAAATACTTCCAGTCATTGAGAACTCACTAGTTGAAAAGATAGCACATTCCATTTTTGAACAGTCTTAATGTCCAGAAAGTTATTACTTATACTGAGCTTAAATCTTCCTTTGAACTTTCCAATCACTGGTCCAATTCCTGTGATTTTTATGCTATGCAAATCTTGCTCAGCATTCTCACCCATTAAACTTACCATAATTGAGGAGAACCACATCTCTGTACAAATCTGATCTCATTTTCTCTGAGGGTTGAAGTAAATACTTTATGGAAATTTACATAATTTAAAATATTTTTGGATATGCTTCTTCCTGCATGGAGACACCACTAATGGCAGGCAGGGAATGGAAGAAGAGACTTGAGATGCAAAAAGGGTCCAGCCTTTCAGGGGCCTATAGTTATATAGGAGGAGCGCTGCACATAAGTGATGGCAATAAATTGCTATAGGTGTTCTGGTTGAATCAGGTATAAGCTACACTAGGAACCTGAGCACACCAACAAGAAGAAGACAATCAGAAAAGATCTAGAAGGTGAGGAGTTTACCAGGTAAAGGGGGGGAGCAGCTGGCACTTGAAAATTCAGAAACATATTAAATATAAAGTATACTGTATAATTCAGAATTCAAAATGATTCAAAATGGGCAAAGCATGAGTACTGTGGGTACAGGGCGCAATGAGAGATGGGTCTGAGATGTGGGCAGATACCAGAATCTGTAGAATGAACGGTCATAAGGACTACACATGAATTGATTCACAACACAGGCTCTAACCTGATGACCAACTTATCTACCTACTACTGCAGGGGATGCCATTAGCCCTGAAACATTTAGAATAACCTACGCATGGTGAAAACCTAACTCATTTCTTTCCAAGGAAGTGGTATTGACTTTGTCTTATAGTAGACAACTTAAGAACTTAGTGAAGTTAGTACCTTATCTCAATCTGAACACTATGAGATGAACATGGGAAAATCAATCTCACAATTTGCAGAATCCCAATTTTTCTAAATATTTCTGTGTCCCTTTCATGAATTAGAAGATGAGAAAAATGAGATGGCTGGAAAAAGAAAGTACATGGCATCTCACAACTTCAGTGAATAGAAACTAATAGGATACAGACTCCAGTTGTTGGCGGATTAGTGATGAAACCCCCAGAAGAACATTCTAGCAGGTTCAGCTCCCACAAGGCATCTGAGCCAACTGCCTTGTTTTCCCTGGGGGGACTGCCACTGTCATTAACTCTGGTAAGCTCCATTAAAAACACTAAGTTGATGGAAGATACCCTGCCCACACTAATACACTGCCACAGAACTAACTCTGGGTAAGGAGAATTGTGAGTACAAAGAAATTTTTAACACTAATGACTTTAACAAATCTGAGCTGATTAACAGGACGCCACGAACTGAAATCCTTGTGTTCCAATCAATCTTTCGAGAAACTTCACAAATGCACACTCGAGAGAGAAAAATTCATGAGATATTTTAGGCAGGTCTCTACAAAGAAAGAGAGGAATAATCAAAAAAGACACAGCACACTGGCAAGTAGGGTAATCATTGCTAGCAATTCTTGAGCTACTACTCTTTTGGCAAATAAATGCCTACATTTACATTAATATTTGTTCCCCATTAGAAGAGTTTTGACAGTTTTTCACAGACAGACCTGCCCACCCAAGACATAAGCTCATTAGAGCAAACTCTACCCTGATTAGCTGGAGGTGTGAGGAAAACGGGGCGATGGAACACTTCCATGGCAGGACCATTATGAGACTGAGAACCTGCAGGTAATTGGTGAAACAAATGATTGGTCAGATGAGGAACTGATGACAATCTATGCAGTATTTAAATGGATAAGTTGCAGAGCACTTAGGCAACGATGGTTATGGACAAGAAGTAATGCTAATAAAGTAGCATTTGAGCAGGAAAGGTGGAGCAAAGGTTCTATTCAATCATTACTTAGATAGTTGAAGGATTAAGGAAGCATTTGGATGCTGGCACATCCACTAAGTGACTGTAAATAGGAATACATCTGGATATATTCCTCTGGGCGTTTGTTTGCCTGATTAATTTTTCATTAAAGACAGCATAAGCTTCTCCTCATAAGCCATAGAAAGCATCCACTTCTTTCTCAGTATTTTTTTTCCATTGCTCATTAACAAATAATCTTTCTTAAGACATCAAACTATGCCGGTTGTTCATCTCCCCCTAGTGGTCGGGGGACACCCCTGCATATCTGAGTGACTAAAACATTCATTGGCCATCTTACCAGGATTCCATTCTAAAGAAATGGCAGTAGTCTTACATCATTATCACAGGTATGCTAGATATTGTCTATTGGTACCCACTATTCATTTTTACCTTCCTCTATGCGCTTCTGCCATCTTACACAGCAGAGGCTGGCAATCTAACACCTACATTTCCCAGACATTCTTGCCTCTATGGTCTTGGATACCACAGGCAACAGCCTGTGGAATGCACTCTGAAGATCTGAAACACAAGAGGAGATGGGATCAATATTCCTGTATCAATTCTGTCTAAAGGGTGTCCTCTGTAAATTGTGAGGTTTTGCAGCATTTTCACTAAGACACCAGATTTTGGATATGGAAAGACTGACACTTGCAGCAGCCTCCTGTAGTTATCTGACCTTGAATAAGTTACTTAACTCCCCTGTCCCTTAGATTATTCATTTCTAAATGGTGGGATAATAATGGCATCTATTACATAGGGTTGCTTTGAAGACTAAGTGAATACCTGGCAAGAAGATGTTAGCTATTACTGCTGCTGCATATAAACCACTTAGAAGAACGCCTGGCACAGAGACGTGCTCCAGAAGGGCTGGCTAAGATAATGATAATTTGAGACCAACAGGATATAGCTAGCACAGGAAGATATTTGATGTCAGAAGACAGAGGACAGCTGTGTGCCACTTAACAAATTACTTGGCCTGGCACGGGCTCACGCCTGTAATCCCAGCACCTTGGGAGGCTGAGGTGGGCAGATCATGAGGTGAGGAGTTTGACACCAGCCTCACCAACATGGTGAAACCCCGTCTCTATTAAAAATACAAAAATTAGCCGGGCATGATGGTGTGCACCTGTAATCCTAGCTACTCAGGAGGCTGAGGCAGGAGAATCACTTGAACCTAGGAGGCAGAGGTTGCAGTGAGCTGAGATCACGCCACTGCACTCCAGCCTGGGCAACAGAGTGAGGCTCTGTCTCAAGAAAAAAAAAATTACTTAACCCCCCTGTGTTTATTTGTTTAATATTCTCCATTGCTGGGGAATATAGACTGGGTGTGGTGGCTTACGCTTGTAATCCCAACACTTTGGGAGGCAGGTGAATCAACTGAGGTCAGGAGTTTGAGACCAGCCTGGCCAACATAGTGAAATCACGTCTCTAATGAAAATACAAAAATTAGCTGGGTGTGGTGGTGCATGCCTGTAATCCCAGCTACTTGGGAGGCCGAGGCAGGAGAATCGCTTGAACCTGGGAGATGGAGGTTGCAGCGAGCAGAGATTGCGCCACTGTACTCCAGCCTGGGTGACAGAGCAAGACTCTATCTCAAAAAAAAAAAAAAAAGAGAGAGAGAATGAAAATGGAGAATATAATCAAAGCCACAAGATTATTTGTTACATGAAATGATGTGTCAACAAACTTTGTAAAACCTAAAGAATGATCCATGTGTTTATAATTATTAGTTATCATTAAGTGTTAAAAGGACTCGTGAGAGAGAGCCGTGACTGCTAAGGAGGTGAAACAGGCAAACCACTACAGAGGAAATGGCCTTTGGATGGGATTTTAAGGAATAGGTAGACTTTTTCTACATGTAGAGATGGCATAAAGAAGCTTGCCAGTTTGAGCTAAGGCATGAAGGTTAGACATTGAATGGCCAATATAGAATATATTATTATTTTTCAAACATCTTTTTTCTAGCAGTTATACCACATAAGCTTTGAGAAACAGTTAAGAGAAGGAATTCTAAGTAGAATCTCCTAATTGGCTTTCTGCATAGCTAACATCACTTACAGAGAAAAATGGTGATGGGGGCAGGACGCATTGAAAAGAGGAGGCTCATGGGCGTGATTATGTGGCCTGCAAAATTTAGGAGGCGTTCTTCTATGTTAAAAGCACAAAAGAAAAAAGAAAGCTTCCTACCAGCAGAGAAATGTCAAGGTGGCTCAGGTGGTGAATATTATTCTTTTGCCATGATGATTCCTGTGTTTTTGTCTGCATAAAAATTTCTGACACAAGCACACCACTTACTGAAGAGATGAATGCCCTCATGTTAGGTGACTCCACTCCCAACCTCTAGGTAGGATTAACAACAGGCTGAGAGTGGGTTATTTCATGAAAAGGAGAATTATAATGATCATGCTGGTTTTGGAGAAGCAAATAAGCAAATTGACCGCAGAATTTGCCCTAAAAAAATAAAAAATAAATTCTGGAGATGATGAGGGCAATTGGAGTCAGTTCATATTCGTGTGGCTCCCAGGGATATCAAAGGCAAATCTGCTTCTTTGAAGTAGGTGTTCAAGAAAGAAACACAAGGGCTATTTGGCACATAGCTCAGCACCTAAAACTTTACCTCATTTTTATCCTCAGTAGATTTCTGACAAACGATGTCAATTTCCACCTAATTCAAAATCGAGAGCATATATTACCATATCCCCTAGTTCTTTAATTTGGGAAAATCAACATTTTCACTCTGAAAGTCTGTACTGAATACATCGTGTCCAAAAGCTCATATTATTTCACGAGCACAAGGTTAAAAAAGCTCAGTACAAGCAGGTATGAAACATACTTATCAACCACACTGCTTTTAAAATGGGGCTTGAGTAAGTAACTCATAAAAGAGTACTATTTTGAAAAATGTAAGTAGAGAAATATGAGGTCAATTCATCAGCAAGATGGCAAAAATGGTGGTGCTGTGGCTGTTATTCCTATCAGCACCACAGAGTAAAAAGTCAGGCTTCACTTTTGTACTTGGTCCAGATGTGGACTGCAGCAAGATAATCAGCTTAACAGCAGCTCATGCCAGAAAGTAAAAATCTCAACTCCTCTACTTCTCATTCGTGAAGTTCCCCAATTCAACAAAAACAATCAAGATTAAATCACATATGAGAGTTATAGGCAGGTGACTCCTGAGCAAAGGAAGTAAGGCCAGTCTGAAGAATAATGTATCAGCATATTGGATGTCCTTTCTGTGTACTTGATTATATGACTAAGACCTGGGGCTCTGGAGCCAGGGTTAAATATCAGTCCTGCCACTTTGAGCATGTATGACTTTGGGTGAGTTGTATTACCTATCCTAGCCTCAATTGCCTCATCTGTTATATGGGATAATACTTTTGTATAACCCAAAGAATATTTCTGAGAAATATTCAAATTCAACAATTCATTAAAAGAATTATACATCGTGATGGTTTATTTTATGTGTCAACTTGACTGCATCATAGTACCCAAATATTTGGTCAAACATTATTCTGGGCCAGGCATGGGGGTTCACGCCTGTAATCCCAACACTTTGAGAGGCTGAAGAGTGCAGATCACTTGAGGTCAGGAGTTTGAGACCAGCTTGGCCAACATGGTGAAACCCTGTTTCTACTACAAATACAAAAATTAGCCAGGCATGGTGGCAGGTACCTGTAATCCCAGCTACTCAGGAAGCTGAGGCAGGAGAATTGCTTCAACCCAGGAGGTGGAGGTTGCAGTGAGCCGAGATTGCACCACTGCACTCCCGCCCGGGCGACACAGTGAGGCTGCTTCTCAAAATGGGATGCTCTGTGAAGATATTTTGTAGATGAGATTAACATTTATGTCAATAGACTCTGAGTAAATCAGATTATCCTTCATAAACTGGATAGGCCTTATCCAATCAGTTGAAGGCTTTAATAGAACAAAGACTGGTGTCCCTGAGCAAAGAGGAATTCTGCCAGCAGATCGCCTTTGGAGTCAAACTGCAAATCTTTCTGAGCCTTCAGCCTACTGTCTTACCCCCACAATCTCATGAGGCAATTCTTTAAAATATCTCTTTCTCAATTTCTCAATATCTCTCTCTACACACACATACACACACATATGCACACACACACACACACATGCACACATATGCATATACACATACACATCCTGTTGGTCCTTTTTCTGTAGAGAACCATGACTAATACACACACTATGAAAAAAAAAAAAGAAATTAATTGGCAATGGTGGTTCAAAATAAGAAAATACAACCTTGAGAAGTTCCAAGAGAAAAATCATCCAGTCATTTCAATAGATGCCAGGAAGTCATTTGATAAAAACTCAACACACATAGGCATTATTTTAGAAAAATAATTTTAAAAACATTTGAATTCTTTCTTAATATGGTAAAGAAAACTAGGTCAGGTCAGCTTTACACTAAGTGAGCAAACATTAGAAGTACTGTCTTTAAAAATCTTACAGTATTGTTTACTATTGTTTGATAAGCTCTAGTCAATGCAATCAATATTGAAAAGAAATGAGAAAAAGATTATTTAAAAACATTGAGATTGCATACCTAAACAATGCAAAAAAAAAAAAAAAAAACCCCAAAACTTCCAGAACTTAATTAGAAGAGTTCAGTATAGCAACCAAATGCAGGAAAACACACATAAAATTAATAGTATTTTTGCATGCCAAAATAGTTACACATATCATTTTAATAGCTGGCACTCGAGATAAGAAAAATACAAAATATCCATGAATAACAGTTTAGCAAACATTTTTTAAGCTCCTACTAGATACCACATGAAATATACTTGAAATGTACATTCATGGTCTTTTTTAGCAAATTGCTTAACAATTACTTGTGAAGATAAGATCTTAGTAGAAAAGGCAATTGTTCTAATAGTGTCTGTTTTCAAGTTAACATTTAATGCAATTCCCATAAATATTCCACCAGAATGGTGAATGAAATTATTTTTGGCAAATAGTCACTCTCTCTACTCTCACCTTCATAGGAGGAGTGTACTTTCCACTTCATTGATGTTGGACTTGCCCACGTAACTTGACTTGACCTCATGGTGGGTGAAGTGCACTTTACTCCCCCTTCATTTTGGGCCTCCCTTTGATCAATGGGATGTTAACAGATGTGAGGCCACCAGAAGCTTGCAATGTGCTTTCAAGATTGAACTTAGTCTTTTGTGCTTTTTCCACCATGAGAAGAATATGCCCCAGGTGGCTCAATGGTCATTGGTGAAGAGAGATACATGAAACAGACCAGGACCCAACTTGCAGCTTTGGAACTAAGCACAGCGGATCTCAGCCTGGATGGCAACTGGTCCACAAAAACATGAGCAAGAATAAACAGTTGTTTAAGCCACTGAGTTTGGGTGATTTGTTACACAGCATTATTATGCAAATAGTTTTCTGACACACCCAAGATTTCCCATCTACTTAATAAAATGCTGCTGAAATTCATATAGAGGTGAACTTTTTAAAGATTTCTGAAAAAAGATGAGCAAAAAGAAGTAGGTCTAATACTACACGCAACAATTACATAAAAATAGCATTTACCAAAAAATGTTGATCAATGAAACAAAATAAAGAGCAAAAAAGACCAAATATATAAATATAAATAGATTTGTGTGTATGTATAACAATGGGAGCAATGATATAATAATAATAGTAATAATAATTGTAAAAATAATTATTTGTGACAAGTACTAGATTGTCAGAGCTCACAGGACAATATTTGCAGCATGTCTACCATTCCGGGGGCATGCTGGAAATATTGTCCTGTGAGCTCTGGGAAAGATACCTGAAAGATAGCTAAGTTTCTTCAATCCAATAAATATTATTAAACACTATTGGAAAGAAATAGTTATTGGCAAAATACAACACCATACCAAGCCACCAAAAAGTTATTTACTTTCTACCTTTCCTTCCTAAGAATATCACAAATAATTTACCTTGCAAAAAACTTGGGCTGCATTGCAATAGAAAAAACTGTTATAGTGGGTAAGTATAGATGAAAGAGATTAGAAAGCCACACTGACTTGCACAGCTGTTCCTGGGGAATCTTTGAAGAACTTGTACTTCTTAAAGAGGACAGGAATTATTTCTAGAATACTCGCTATTTTCCCTGCCAAAATATTTATTGTATTAAATACAGAATATTAAAACAGTGATGTATTCACAATGCATGTATCTTATACATCCCTGCCCTACAGAGCTAGATTAGTATATTTCAAATTTTTTCAATTCACCTTCTCCTATGGTCTTCTCCATCTCAGTCAATGACAATTCCAACCTTCCAGATGCACAGGTCAAAAACCTAAATACCTTTTTTAAAAGCAAACCTTCCTGTGTCCAAGTGTTCTCATTGTTCAATTCCCACCTATGAGTGAGAACATGTGGTGTCTGGCACATGTATACATATGTAACAAATCTGCACGTTGTGCACATGTATCCTAGAACTTAAAGTATAATAATATATATATGTGAAAAATTAAAAAAATGAAAATGCAATAATTAATATAAAAAGCAAACCTTATATTTTGGAATAGTTTCAGATTTATTTAAAAGTTGAGAAGATAGAATAGTTACCATATAGCCCACACCCAGTTTCTCCATTATCAACATCTCGTATAGTATAATACATTTGTTACAATTATTATTAACTCAAGTCCATACTTTATTCTTACTTCGTTTTGATCTAATGTCTTTTTTTCTGTTCAGGAGCCCATCCAGGATACCACATTGCATTTAGTTGTCATGTTTCCTTAGGACACTCTTGGCTGTGGGGGTTTCTCTGACTTGCCTCGTTTTTGATAACCTTAACAGTTTAGAGGAGTTGTCGTCATGTGTTCTGTAGAACGGCCCTCAATATTTATTTGTCTGATATTTATCTCATGATTAAACAGGCTTATGGGATTTGGGGAAGACGGCCTCAGTGGTAAAGTGTCGGTTTCATCACATCATACCAAGGGTACATACTACCAACACCATTTGTCACTATTGATGTTAACCTTGATCACTTAGCTGAGATAGTGTTTGTCAGCCTTTCCACCATAGTTACTATTTATTCTCCTTTCCATATTGTAGTCCTATTAAGGGAGTCACTAGGAGAAACCCACACTTAAGGAATGGGAGAATATTCACTTTTTAAAGTATTCCAAACAATATATTTATCTAAACATTTTAAATCCTATTTTTTAAAAGATAGTGAAAGTTCTAGAGTGTTTCACAGATATACATTGCTTAAAAAATACTTCTTCAGCCGGGCATAGTGGATCACGCCTGTAATCCCAGCACTCTGGGAGGCCGAGGTGGGCGGATCAGGCTCAGGAGTTCGAGACCACCTTGGGCAACATGGTGAAACCCTGTCTTTACTAAAACACAAAAAATAAGCCGGGCATGGTGGTGCACACCTGTTATCCCAACTACTCGGGAGGCTGAGGCACGAGAATCACTTGAGCCTGGGAGGTAGAGGTTGTAGTCAGCCAAGATCATGCCACTGCACTCCAGCTTGGGCTACAGAATGAGACTCCATTTCAAAAAAAAAAAAAAAAAAAATCTAGTAATAAATACAATATATGCTCATTGTAGAAAATTTGGAAAACATGTTTTTTAAAAAAATTCTAAAATTTACAACCCAGATATAGACCATCACAGTTAATATTTTGAAGTATTATCTCCAAACTTTCTATGACTACATTTAAAGAGTTAAAATAATCTTTCACATGTTATTCTACCTTCCTTATTAACACTTAACATTATGAAAAAATTTTATTTATTCCTAGGCAAAAAGTGTTTTCTTTTTTACAATTTCAGAGCCTAGCACAGTGCATTGCATGTAGTAAATTCAACAAATGGGATCCCATTAACTTACTGACTTCATGAATTGGCACTCTGTGAAACCATTTAAAGGAATTTGTTGACTAGAATAATCTTAGGTTCTTGTTTTGCCATGCAGGACAATGAAAGACACTAGCATAGAATCAATACTTTGGGGGCCTCGAAAAATTAGTTAAATCAATAAAATAGTATGTACTCCGTAAGAGCTAAAAAAGAAAATGGCACATAAAATACTTAACACAGTGACTGTCATTTAACCTAACCACTGAGGTATTACAATTTTATTTATTTATAGTCATTATATTCAATTATTTTTCAGAGATATTTTATTTTTGCTAGAACTTTGCTTCCCATGTGTTTTATTCATTCTTAATCATTTTTATAGTCTGTGTTTGACACAGGCCCACAATCCCTTATCCAAAATCATTTGAACCAGGTATACTTTGGGATTCGTAAATGTTCATACTTGAAGAAAACAACAGAGCAAATACACAAATACACATATTATGAAACACCACAGCAGGGTATTTCTAGAGGTAATTTTGTATTTTTACAAAATACAAAAATACAAAACACAAAAATTAGCTGGGCATGGTGGCAGGCACCTGTAATCCCAGCTACTTGGGAGGCTGAGGCAGGAGAATCGCTTGAGCCCAGGAGGTGGAAGTTGCAGTGAGCCGAGATCGTGCCACTGAACTCCAGCCTAAGTGATAGAGCAAGACTCCATCTCAATAAATGAATAATAATCTATTTATTAAATACTTGGCAAATGCCTATTAGTCAGATGACTCAGTTAACCAGACATACCATTTCCCAAACTTGCGGGGGTGGGGGGGCGGATAACATTTGATATAAAAGCATATAGTTATTTCTGAAATAAAATATTCTGTAATGGCTATCTTTCTTTTGTGAATAAGCCTTTGTAAGTCTACTCTGAAAAATGAGAACTCACAATTTGATGCCATCTACCTAGTGACAAATTACCTTTTAGACATTAAATGTAACTGTTTAATTGAAATTACTTGAATGTTCACTATTCTTAAGAACAGTGAAATGAGTCTCTTGTGTAAGATGGTTACTCAGCCATCATCATTGTAGGCTGCAATGCAAACACCTTCTAGGTGGTATTGTTCCAGGATACTCCTAACTTGGGTCCACGTTGTTCTCTTCTTTGGTGAACCCCAATTTTAACACTTCTTTAAATTACAGTTCATTACTGATCCTTAGCACAATGTCTGGAACAGAATAAGCACTTGTTAAAATATTTGGTGATTGACTAATATTTACAGTTAATACCAATCGCCATTTGATGAAAGCTTTTTGCACTAGTCACTCTGCCAGGCCATCAGCTTGAGAAGAGCTATAGAAAAACTCTCTACATCAGGACATGAGTTCTATCATCTTTTTCAACCCTCAAATCAAGGTATTTGTGATAGATACGCTGTTTTGTTTTCCTTTGCTTGTCACAAATGAGGTAATTTGATATTTGAATTTCTAATAGGCCCCTTTCAAGTGCATTAACAAGATAGTTGGCAAATGGGGACTTTTCTACCTAAGGTTCTGTAATAAATAAAATTGTGGTGCATCTTTCTGAGGAACCATTTACTACATTAAAACTGATGATAATAATGGATTTTTCATCAATAAAAAATGTGATTTGTAAAGTGAAAATCAATCTAGTTTGACTGCTGATGCCTCACAGCAATAGAGAAATTTTCATCTAACAATTGTAATAAAACTATATGATTTATCAGTTGAGTACCACTAGCAATTAGGGTAGTAATCAGTCTTGTCCAGCCATTTTCTGGCATTATAACCTTGGGAAATCGACCTTCATTTTTCTACCACAAAAGGATAAGCTAGTTTACTAAGCAATATGCACCTAAGCAGAAAGATAGACAGCGTTCACCCCTTGCAGACACCTGAACTGACTGATGGATGTGACTTGTGTTTGGCCCCCCAGCAGGTTTGAGAGTGCAGATTTGGAAAGATCACTCCTCTCCTCCTTCAGATGGCACCTTGTTTAAAGATGAGTTAGTGAACATTTGGTGGTGGCGGCTGTAAAATAACTACAATATATCAGCTAGGACTTTTTTGGTTGCAAGTAACAAAAACAGTTCAAACCAGTAAAAGTAAAAAGAAGACAAATATATTGGCTTATACATCCAAACCACTGGGGGATGGGAGGGGAGGCTGCCTTCAAGAATTGAGCTCAGGACCTGAAGTGTTGTCTGGGTCTTCACATTAGCCTTGCAACTTGTTTCTGCTTCTCTCAGTGTCTTTGTCTCATTCTCTCTTGGGAACACAGCTACTGACATCCAGAGAATCACATCCCAACGGCTTTACCACCAGAGAAAAGGGGGCCTTTCCTGCCAGTGTGTCCCAGAAAAACATAATAAAATTTGAGAAGGCTTCAGAATGGCTCATCTTGGGCCATGTGCCCACCTCTCAACCAATCACTTGATTGACCAATCACTAGCCTGACTTTTCTGCTCACCCTTGTGGTCAAAAGAAAGGGCCACCTTCTCTAATAAACGGAAGATGGAGAGTAGACAACCACAAGAGGCACAATATACACCTACCTGACTATATATATATATATAATGGTGTGTATGTGTGTGTATATATATATACCATTTTACAGCATTTACACACCATTTTACATACCATTCACATACCATTTTAATGTGTAACATAGTATGTTGTATATATTCTATGTATGTTTGTATTTAAGCAGCTAGAACTTGATCTGTGAACATGTATGCATGTATATGTTGCATGCATGCATACATGTATATATTTTCCATATACTTGTATATACTGATTCATAACTATGAATGGATATATATATTGCATGTATGTATTACTCCTATGTCTAAATAGGAGTGTGGTCTTTCCATAATCCCACTCACATTCCTAGATCATAATTATGCAATGAATGCATTTTCCATCTTCTTCTATATTCCAGAGTAAGTTCCAGCCAGGTTGACCTATGTATTACCTGTACATGTACCAGACTTCCTTCTCTGGAAGTCAGAGGATCGCAGAGGCCTGGGCAGCACTTCAGGGGCCCCTTGGAAATGGGGAGTTGTGTCCATGTCAGGGGTACACAGAGAAAAGTATTATTAGAAGTGACCCCCTACATAGTATGCAGGGCAGTAGGGCCAAGGTAAGAGCACTGCAAGACTAGATAACCAGCCAAACGGAAAGAAGAGCCACACTATTAGGACTAAAGGTATTGAATCCAGAGAAAGGTATGAAATGCCTCCACCAAGTGTGAGGCAATGATGATTACCAGCATAGACATTACGGGTTTACTGTAGCTTTCCATGTAGTGTCCTTGGCCTACCGGGAGTCATAGGGGCTGAAGGAAAATGCACAATACATATTCTGAACCTTTGCTTTATTACCCAACTCTACTTTCTCTTCTTCCTCTGCCCCATCCAAATCCTTCTCCAAAGCACATGCCTCACCTCTCCCACAAAAGCGTCCTGGAATTATTGCAACCCACAATGGCATCTGTCCTTCTCATCTGGCACTCAGTCATAGATTGTCTTGAGATATGGTCATTGATTGAGAGTTGCTAATTCACTACCAGACTGAGAAATATAGCCATCTCTTCTCCACTCAAAAAATATATCCTTTCATACTTGAGAAAAATGATAAATTATCCTTAAAATGACAAATCCAATACGTACGTGTCAAATTCATTTGGGAGTAAGAGCATGGCACAGACATGGTGGTAGCGGTGGGGCTGTCAGAACAAAGGATGAAATCAATGAGGAGGGTGGTAAAAAGTCACAAAGTTTTGATTTATTATATGTTAATTTAGCTGTTCCCTTTTGTATAACAATTAATAGTCAAATTTTATTTTGCTTTACGATTACATAAATGGGAATGTTTGGATTTTAATTAACAATTAAATTGATCAGTTTAAAACTTTTGGAACATACATTTGCATATAATTGCTCTCAATATACTTATGTAAAACCCAAAGCCTCTATTACCAAATATAGAAAACCTATTCGTGTCAGCTTTAGTTACATGTGTACATTTATTTAAATGTGTGGAGTGTGTGCTTTTATCGCCAAGAAAGTCAGCTCTCTTCCTTAATTGTTACTATCACCATAATTTGGGAAATTCTATTGCAACATCAATATGTTATGCACATCTTTAATTAGGCTAGTGCGGCCTGTCTGTCACAGCAACTGATCCTAAATATTCCTATTTAGTCTACTTGAGGTTTTAAAACGTTCTCATTTTATAAAGATGCATACTTCAGACTCATTAAATTATTGAGTAAGTCAGTATGTAGCCCTGCACTTGTTTCCTTTGTTCTGGAAATCTTGCACCTGTTCACTTGGCACATTTCAGGCACCCAGGGAAAGGGAACCCTTCCCCAAATACCAGAAATCCTCTGTAGCCCCAGCATCTTAAGGGAAAGACCCTATCATGTCTAAGGAAGACATCTGTCACCCTCACTGATTATCAGAAAGATCTGGCCTTGGCATCCTATTGATCACCTGAGCTGGATCCTTTCATCTAGCAGTAAATGCACATAAACTGCAGGTTGCTTGCTCTAAGCAATGTCTTTACACCAGGTCACACAACAAAAAAGACAACACAATGACTGAGTCCATGATAGGTAACTACAAACAGAACCTAGCCTGCAGTTCATTTTCTCCTTCTTCCCAAAAATCTGCGATAATCTCAACAGGAGATAGCAAGATTACCTTGAACCAAGCCCTGGACTACCTTAGTCCTTTATACTTTCTCTGTCTGCTACAATTAATAATTTAAAATAAATAGTACTTGTTTCAAGAAGAAAATAGGGTTTTAGGATATTGTCAAGCACATTTGTGTTTTTAATTATTTTTCTGGAAAAACACATGGGTGACATATGCTTTTTACCATATCCAAAGCCAGTTGATAATACAGTAATTCTGCCATAATGCTATAGGTGGAATCTCCACATTGTCATTTTTAAAATGGGGGATTGCATTATAGACACAGCAATGACACAGCAGGGAGGTGAGGGCAGGTCTGTTGCAAAATCTAAATCACTCCTGATCCAAGCTTTGGTTTGAAATCATGGTTGCCATCAGCTTAAACATGTGTTGATGAGAAATTTGGGGCTCTGTGGCCAGCGACGACTTTCAGAAGTTCAGCACTCACTCAGTTAGTTGGCACTCATTTTTCTTTCTTGCTTCTCAAGACTTCCCCTCCCCCATAGAAAAGAACCTTAGCTTACACTGGTTGAGAAAGTGAAGGGGAGACTGGGTAAAGAGTTAAAGCCAATCACCAACTCCGTTATGTTTAGATCATCATTATTACAGTGGGAGGAATATTTTGATCTTTCTATTTAACCCCTTTATAATAGTCATCACAGTTTTCACATGCTCTTTTTTATGGGTCTGTATCAGGGAAAAAAATAAACAGCTTGAAATATAAGCAAAACCACATCTCTCCTGTGTTCCTTTTAATTTTTGTATTTCCCCTGGGAACAGATTATTTTTTAAAAAAACAGATTAATTGATAAAATGAAGCGGAGCTTAAACTGGGTATAATTTACTATATGTGGGGCCTTCAGGGCAGGCTGTCATAGATTCACAAACCATCTATATTTTCACTTGTGCCAATCCAAAGGGACCAGAGTCATCTGTTTTTAAAAGATAACTAAAGAATCAGATTTTGCCCCTAAGCAACCCTACATGCCACAGTGTCCACTAGACATTTGACCTAATTCTGCTGCCTCCCACTCCACTTTTCTTTAGACAGTAGTAAAGAGACATTCTTTCTTGTAATTATTTTAGCTCATAAAATCTATGACTAGTTACAGCCACTTCTGGCCAAGCTGAAGCATCAGGCAGTAAACCCATCATCAACAGCCACAGTGTTTGCAGATGCTCTAGGTCTGGAAATCACTGCTGGCATGCCTGCATATTTAAAAAAATCCTAAGAAGTTTAGTAATTTCCAGAAACCATATGCATTTAAGGGGAAAGAAACTTCTGAGAAAACTTTAAGGGCCAAGATCTTGAAATAAGTAGATCAGCTTGGTGATCACCTGACTCAGTTCAACTAAGCCTATTGACCTTCTGAGAATTAGAATAGAATGAATAGGGACATAGTGTGTGATAATCTCTGAAGCATGGTTTTGTGGTCACTATTTAAGCTATTTGCCCTAGAACACTGAACTCACCACCTATCATTTCAGCTATATTACTTTGGCTCTTGAAAGCTTTATCATACCGTGTCTCTTATTTAATGTGACCATTTCTGCAACAGATTGCACCTGAGGACATTATGGTGAGAACAAATGCACAATCATTTGGGAGTAAGAGCATGGCACAGACCTGGTGGTGGGTGGGACTGTCAGAACAAAGGATGAAATCAACGAGAAGGGTGGTAAAACATCACAAAGTTTTTATTTCCTCCCAACTTAGCCTAGAACTACTTGAATTTAGGAGAAAATCTGTCATTCCCTTTGAGTGTTCTAATGTTTTCAACTTTCATGCAAAATTTTCTGCTCTATCACCTGCATTCATGTTGCAACGTGGGGTCTATCATGCATAGACCAGAACTAGAGAAATAAGTTGCCTATGTGTCTGTTAGTCTTTATATAAAATCAAATTGCCTATTTCAAATATTCCTAGTTTGCTTTAGATAGCTTAATATCCCATTGCTTCTTTTTAGTTATTTCTTGCTGCTGAATTAGGTGAATTGCTTTGTATGATTCCTTGCCCATGGTAAATGGTAAATAGACATCCTTCCTGGGATCAGAATATATTTTGAATTTTTAAATAAAATATGCAAGTCCAAAAACCATAAATTTATACTTAATAAATGGACTGTGAACATCTGTGTAACCTCCAACAGGATCAAGAGATAGTATATTGCTAAATCCCCAGAAACCCATTCTGATCACAAGCTGCCCACTCCTCTCAGAGGTAACCGCTAGACCCTCTTTCATGATAGTAATTGCCTTGCTTTTTTTTTTCCCTTTTTTAGTTTACCATTGTATATGTCCCTAAGCAACATTATTTGGTTTTGTCTCTTCCTGTGACCCATAAACGGAATCACATTGTGTACTTTGCTTTATCTTCCATGTGGTCACATATACTTGCAGTTTCTTCATCGTCATTGCTGTATGGTATTCCAGTGTATGTGGCACGACTTTAATTCATTCTCCTGCTCATCAATATTTAGGTATATTCTAGGTTCTGGCTACTAGGAAAAATGCTGCTACAATGTTCTGTCCATGCCTTCCAGTGCACAGGTTCATGAGCACCTCTAGTGTAGATATCCACGACTAGAAATGCTTGGGCATGCAGCATGTAAATCTTCAACTTTGCTCAATACAACAGTGGAGCTGTTTTTTCCAAAGTGGGTATTACAATTTTACTCCCACTACAACTATACAATAGTATCTGTTGTTCCACATCCTTGTCAACACTTGGTATTGTCAGACTTCTTAATTTTTTGCCAATCTGGCATTTTGTGTATATTAGTATCTCCTTGTGATTTTTAAATTTTTTTCTCATTGTGGTTTTAATTTGTAAAACCATGATTACTAATGAGATTGAGAACCCCTACATGTGTTTATTCCCCCAAGTTCAGGATCTTTAAAATGTACATATAAATTCTGGTACTCTGGACTTTGATAATTTCATGTTATTCATGCTGAACACTTTATGCCATACTGGAAAGTACAGAGAAAACAAAAGCAATTCATTCATTGAATAGCAATTTGGAGCTGGGAACCTCATATACTTCGACTTATTTTATCCTCAAAATAATTTTGCTAGGCTGATGTTGTTATCCTTATTTTGCAAATAAGGAAATTAACGCTGTGAGGTTAAGGAAGTTACCCGAAAGCAAATATACTGCTTAAGTTCGTTAAATGTTAGAACTGACTCTCAAACCATGCCTGTGTGCTTTCAAAGCCCAAATTCTTTCAGGTAACTATGTTTTCTCCTAAGAAATAACCTTTGCAAGAGCAAAATAATATTCAATATTCTTTTGTAAAATCATTGTATTAAAAACTACATCAAAATAATTTCAAAGATAGCCCAGTTAATAGAACAAATTAAGTAACGGCATCCATAGGTCAGTTTTTCCTTTCACACTCCAAAATCAAATTCATTAATATTTAAAGAAATGAAAGGGTCTTTGATATTTGACGGGATTTCCCATATGAGAATACTTCATGAGACATTTTAGTCACATGTTTCATTTTCAGCCTGTGACAGGCACTTGTGAATTGATTAACACCATATAGTAGAGTTATAGAATATTAAATGAAAGCCAGAAATAAAAGTAACAAAAGACGAGGGTAAGACAAACTCTCCTCAAAGAGATACATTTTTATATAGGTAATCAATTTATTAGGACATTCAACAAATTCAAGCAATAGACCTTTTTAAAAAATTAATTTAAAACCAATTAGAGGATAAATATCAAAGATCCTAAGAATTTATGTTATTAATGGTGCTTTTTTCAACTATAAAATTCTAATAAAGGCCTGTAAATCCTGCAGATGCAGAAACAATTTTCAAAGAACCAAATTAACCAGAAGCAATGACTCAGATATGAGACTGCCTACAAAAGGGGGTAGACCAAGCTTAGCATCCTCCCAGAATGCTAAGAATAACTCTCAGGACAGGAGTAGCATTCCATGCATGACTCTACCCTCTAGTATCTTTACAAAATGACCTTTTGATGGGAGCTGATCCAAGACTCTCCCTAGTAATGTAGACACACTGGTAGCTTGTACCTTTGTTACCAACAATTTCACACAGGCTTGGACTTTGTGTCTCTGAATATTAAACTCACATTCATCCAACTCCATAGAAATGAATAGTGAAAACAATTTTATTAAGCACTTCTATATACGTCACATATTTTGTGAGGTTCATTATTTTTATTTTACTTTATGAGACAAATGCTCGCTTGCAAAAGTGCTAGCATAGTGTGCACTTTCTAGTTGTCAATATACCTCCATCCTCTCCTGTACTACCAATTGGCTACAAAGATTTAAAGGTTCTGTGATTACAGGATTTACACGATTTTAACCCCTTTAAATTTGAAAACTCTTTAAATCCCATTATCTCTGCAGCCACTGCAAATTTTAAAATCAGCTTGGCCTTTTCTAGCTCCAGGTCTAAGGATTACAGAGTTTTAAGGAGTATAAATGCATTTTTGAAGTTCTATAAAGAGCTCTCCCCAACCAGCTGACCTACAGGAAATCAAGCCAGCCAGTTCTCCAGCTGGTAACTGCTGATCAGAGCTTCTAAATGGAGAGATATGTACGTTGTGCCACAAACCACCAGGAAAACAAGTAATTGCTTCCTTGACTCCACATGAAGCCAGTGAATCAGAAGATTTAATGTAGGAGGGGTGGCAGATTTAGACATTTGTCAGTAAATGTCTAAGAATAATAAGACAGAAGATGTTGTCAGGGACCCAAGCAAGCTCTCCGGGGCAGAGAGAGTAAGTTCAGTGAGTTGGAAGCCCTCTGGTACCTAAAGAAAAGCCATTACCATGGATACTCTCCAACTGCTAGGTGACCCTCTGGGATCTTACCTCTTGTGTCTTCACATTTATGTATCCATAGTGAGTTCGAAGGGGCCGCCTGTATGTGTAGGAGAATGGTATCCACTTTGTACCAGGTTGTCCAAAGCAGTTCAGTAGCAATGGGAAATTCACTTCATTTACAAGACGCACAACCAGCAGGAAAAGGAACGCTGCTATGAAGCTCACAGCAATCACAGACTTTCTCTACAAAACATTAAAAAAACAAAAAGAAGAATGGATGACTTTCAACCAAAGGCAGTCACAGAAGGAGGTTCCTTTATTCCTCTCTTTTTCTTTTATAGGGGTCAAAGGATTCTGTCATTCAGCATATTTTACCTGGAAATGGAAAATAATTATTTGGTGACCAAATTGTCCTAGTGTGCTGGGCTGCTAAGAGCAAGCAGAGCTGCTTTCTTGAACTCTTCCATTGCATCTCCACCCTTCCTTATCTCACCATATTCCTTGTAAACTCCTATTCAGTTTGCAAAACCCAAATCAGACATTTCCAACGACAGGAAACCTTTTCTAATTGCTCAATCCCCTCCTCACCACCATGCTTTGACCCCCAACCTATCCACTCTAACAGAGGTAAAGTCCCATCCCTCCCATACTTTAAAGACACTTCTATTGTTGTACTTTTTCACTGTGTAATTATTTATGTGATTTTCCTACATGGATTTGTGAGTTCTTAGAGAACTGGAATGTACTGTGTCATCTTGATCTCTGTATCCCAGGCTCTTAACATGGTACCTTACATATTACAGGCATTCAAAGAACATTTAAGTGAAACAAATGAATGAATAAATAAATGAATGAATGGATGTTCATATTCTTGTAGACACAGTATCATTATCACTCATTCTTCTGTTTCTGCATCTAGCACCCTGTGTGAGTAGGAGGAAACTCTGCCTGTGCTATAGGATTTGCAAAAGTAAGATTCAAAAAACTAACAAGAGGAAAAAAAAATTATGCCAAGCAGCAGAACATTCCTCTAAATGTGCTGCCATGGAAGAAAAGCAGGAACAACTGCATCTGATTGAGATGAGAGAAAGCAAAGATATCTTTGAAATTGAGCTTGATAAAATGCATGTGTTTTAATTGACAGATATGTGTGAATAGAGCTTTCCAGAGAGAGGAAACAGCATGCAGTCAAGAATACATAGAGTTACTCATAGGCATACAGTAGTTTGTCTTACTGGAGCACAAAGAGGGAGAAAAAGCTGGAAACACAAATGATAACTTTATGCTGAATTGCCTCAGATATCAAGCTAATACACCTATACTGAGTTTGCTAGGTGATGGAAAGCCAAAAGAAATTTTGTTTTGTTAAAGGGGACAGCTGGCCACATAAATGTCTTCTTCTGAGAAATGTCTGTTCATATCCTTTGCCCACTTTTTGATGGGGCTATTTTTTTTTTTTAAATTTGTTTAAGTTCTTCGTAGATTCTGGATATTAGTCCTTTTTCGAATGGATAGATTACAAAAATTTTCTACCATTCTGTAGGTTGCCTATTCACTCTGATGATAGTTTCTTTTGCTGTGCAGAAGCTCTTTAGTTTAATTAGATCCCATTTGTCTATTTTGGCTTTTGTTGCCATTGCTTTTGGTGTTTTAGTTATGAAGTCTTTGCTCATGCCTATGTCCTGAATGATACTGTTTTCTTCTAGGGTTTTTATGGTTTTAGGTCTTATGTTTAAGTCTTTAATCCATCTTAATTTTTGTATAAGGTGTAAGGAAGGGGTCCAGTTTCAGTTTTCTCCATATGGGTAGCCAATTTTCCCAACACCATTTGTTAAGTAAGGAATCCTTTCCCCATTGCTTGTTTTTGTCAGGTTTGTCAAAGATCAGATGGTTGTAGATGTGTGGCATTATTTCTGAGGCCTCTGTTCTGTTCCATTTGTCTATATATCTGTTTTGGCTGAAGCCAACAAACATATGAAAAAAAGGTCATCATCACTATTCATCAGAGAAGTGCAAATCAAAACCACAGTGAGAAACCATCTCACACCAGTTAGAATGGCAATCATTAAAAAGTCAGGAAACAACAGATGCTGGAGAGGACATGCAGAAATAGGAATGCTTTTACACTGTTGGTGGGAGTGTAAATTAGTTCAACCATTGTGGAAGACAGTGTGGCGATTCCTCAAGAATCTAGAACCAGAAATACCATTTGACCCAGCAATCCCATTACTGGGTATATAACCAAAGGATTATAAATCATTCTGCTATAAACACACATGCACACCTATGTTTATTGCAGCACCATTCACAATAGCAAAGACCTGGAACCAATCCCAATGCCCATCGATGATAGACTGGATAAAGAAAATGTGGCACATATACATTATGGAATACTACACAGCCATAAAAAAGGATGAGTTCATGTCCTTTGCAGGGACATGGATGAAGCTGGAAACCATCATTCTCAGCAAACTAACATGGGAACGGAAAACCAAACCCCACATGTTCTCACTCATAAGTGGGAGTTGAACAATGAGAACACATGGACATAGGGAGGGGAACATCACACACCGGGGCCTGTCAGGGAGTTGTGGGGCTAGGAGAGGGAGAGCATTAGGACAAATACCTTATGTAGGTGACGGGTTGATGAGTGCAGCAAACCACCATGGCACATGTATATCTGTGTAAAAAACCTGTCCGTTCTACACATGTATCCCAGAACTTAAAGTATAATTTTTTAAAAAAGAAAAAAAGGGGGGGAAGTTATGAGTTATAATCAAACATCAGTGTTTAAGATGCTTTGGAGCAGGGAGAGAGTATAGGTAGGCAGTGACTAGTCAGGAGGCTATCCCAATTGCCTAGGACAGAGGTAATGAGGGATGAAAACTAGGACAGAAGAAGAAGAAATAACAAGGTGGAAAAAGATATGAGAAACTTGATTTAAGTGACAGAAATAGAACTTGGGCTACTGACAGGACAGAGGCGGCTGATGGAAAATTCAGAGATTCCTCAGATTTGGGGTCCATGTGATGGCAATATTATGGGTCATATCAGGAGAAACCAGAGTTGTCAGAGCAGGAACTGACATAAAATAGTAAAACTATAAAGCCCTTGGTTTTCTAATTTTCAGCGACTGTCAAGGAGTCAGGTGGAAGGTAAGTCTAGAGCAAGAAGGAGGACCGCTGAAGCCATGAAGTGCCGGGTAAAGACACAATAAAATATTCTTTCATATAGTTGGGCTGGGCCCCCTGATTCTTCTTCGAACTTAAGGAAAGCCACATAACTGTCTGAGAAAGACCAAAATGTTTATTGTTGTTGCATTTTCAGCTTACCACTACCCGCTAGAATTAGTTCTTTTTTGCTCTTCGCAGACTCTCCCAGGGAAGTCAAGAAACCTGAAGGCAGTTCCTGTATCCTCCCAGGGCCAGGGCCAGGGTCACAGCCTCTGTATGGGCAGTGGAACCAGCCCCCAGGAGTCAGCGATACCCAAAGTCAGTCTTGCTTCTTGCTCACCTCCCATAATTTGGAAAAGCCCCAGCCCTCTGTCTCGCCAGCCTAATTTTCCAATCACCTGAAAGTCCCTTGAGCTCTGCCTCCTCAACACCCCTTATCTCACCACTAACTACCACAGCCTTACCTC
Organism: Hylobates moloch; assembly: GCF_009828535.3. Classification (NCBI taxonomy): domain Eukaryota; kingdom Metazoa; phylum Chordata; class Mammalia; order Primates; family Hylobatidae; genus Hylobates; species Hylobates moloch. The sequence goes on from NW_026652280.1 coordinate 149,762,307, forward strand.
ATTTAACCTTCTAATCATGAAAAACTGTTTTAATTTGCTCCTCTGTGGAATCATTATGTCCACAACATTGCAATGTGTCAAGGTAACAGTTTAATGAAGTGATGGATCTTACAAGTTTAAAGGGACATAGACCAGAACAGATGGCTAAATAAAAGCAAAGAGGCCAGTCACCCATTAAGTAAACAGGTAAGAACCTTTTTCTTAATCGTCATTTGGTAGCTTGTTGCAAAATAGCAGCTTGCTTTGAAGGAGACCCAGATGGGATTTGTGCTTTTGCTTATTCAGAGCCCAGCACGGCTCTCTGGTTCTCTTGGTTGCTACATTGCATTGCATGGCTGGGGGTTTGGGGACAAAGATGTGGATAGCCTTTCTGAATCCACTGTTGTGTGCAACAACACATACATAATGCATACATGAGAGAAAAATAAGTCAACCATTTTGAGAGAAATTTCAAAACAGGATTAAATAGCAGTTGTAAAAGCCTGCTCCCTGGCAACCCATGTCTGCCTCTCATGTTCTATCAAAGGGAACCAAGTAATGAGCACAGAGAGGGTGAAGGGAGCAACCAGGGAGCAGAAGCCAGACACCCTCTCTTCTGTGTGCCACTGGGAGTGGTATTCTGCGGTGGACAGAGGTTCCTTCTGCAGCTCAGGCCCCCAGCTCAGTTTCTGTTACATTGCCCGGGTTTGATTCTTTGCCCTTCTTCTTGTTTAGCATGAAAGTGTTCTCATAGTGCTAGTATGAAATCACTCTGAAATTCCACTAGAAAAGGCATACCTTCAAGTACACTGTGTGCTCCAGATGACAAGTACAACAGAATACAATGCACATGTGCCTTCTTCTAGTAGTCACTTCCACCAGATCGTGACCTCAATCTTCAGCAACTACAATGAAAACCACGGATGAGACAGAAGCCTACACATCGCTGAATGCAATGAGAATGTGTGTGTGTCGTAGGGATGTGGGAGGTGGGGAAGTGAACAAAGTACTAATATGCATGATATACATGCATGTGTCACACGTATATCATGCAATGCATACTAAAGAATTTACATCTTCAAGCCACAATCGCTCATTGAGTCCATACTCTGTGTAGATTTGGCTAGGTGCTGAAAAAACTGAGATAAAACCATAAAAGACACACCATGCTTCCAAAGAGTCACAACTTACTGCAGCTGGCCAGTAAATAGAACACTATAATACCAGATGTCAAATGATGCTAATGTGGGTATACACAGGGTGCTGTGGGAGGCCAGAAGAAGGGTGAGTATAGGAGGAACAGTTCAGGGAATATTTGTCTGGGGTGGTGATATTCCAACAGAGTCCTGAGGACCGCAGGGGCCTCGCCAAGAGAAGATGTGAAGGGCATTCCAGGCAGAGGGATTAACAGTTTGAAAGGCCATTTATTTGGTCAGAAACCTTCAAGTCATTTGGTCAGAAGAATACATAGACTCTAAGTGGTAGGAGATGATGCTAGACAGAGTTAAAATCATAAAACAAAATATAATAAGCCAAATAAATGAAGTTGGATGCAATCAACTGTCCTGTCTATCCTACATTAGGATAATGAAAGGATAAATGTATATAAAAGTGCAATGTTTTGTAATTCTAAAATATTCTCCACTTTCCAAAAAAGTAAAAACCTATCAATCACTTCATTTTATTTGAATTACCATTTAACACACGACAATGCCTTGTTTCAAGTTGTTTGACTTATTCCATCAATAAATGTATTCCATCTATGGCTTGTTCTAGTAACTGTTTTGAGTCCATCAACACTTAGCAAATTAGAAGACTCTACCTGTTTACACATGTGTTCTACGTCTAATGATTTATTTATGGAAGTGATTGCTGCTGCCTTTATTGAAGTAGTCAGAACATCCTTTAGATTTAACAACCACCAATTAGATTAAACAACAGTAAGTACATGTCAGTTTATAATGTATGACACTCGGCTCAACAAATTTTTCACACTGCAAAAAAATGACATATATGCAATATAAACAGTCATTCCCCTAGGATCAGAAGCATAAATATTAAGTGATACAATGGGTGGAAAATGCAGAACACAGTACCAGGCACATAATGAGCTCTCGAGAAACAAAAGCTATTATGATATAACTACTGATTGTTACAGCCTCAGTGAACATTAGCCAGTGTCGAGCACTGGTCAGACCATATGAAATGCATAAGAACTAGAGATATTTTTTTCTTAAATATTCCAAGCAGCTGCAAACCCTTGAACTGTTCAGTGTAACTTATCCATATAAGTTCTGAGAAAATGTCACTGTGCCCAAATAGATCTGATGAATTGCTTTAGGGAAAGCTTTCTCCTTCTTTGTTCTTCATTTTGGGCGAGTCTGAAGGGGCCTTTAACAGCTGAGACATTTAGAATTTAATCCCCTCTGTGCTGCAAAAATATGCATCAAAAATGTGGCATTCTAGCTGCTTGCTCTTTAGAGTGGGAATATCATTTATCAGACTTCATAGCAGAAATACCTATTCCAAAATAAAATCCACACAGAATCCATTATTTTGGGAGAGAACACAAGTGCAAAGATCCGGACCTAGCAAATTTGCAATCTATATTAATATGTATATGTTTTTATTCTTTCTACTGTAGAAGTAATCTTTAACCACAAAATAAAATCTTTAACTTTTAATCCAGTCTATTGCTAGATGTTTTTGTTTTCTTTTTCCTAAATTATAACCAATGGTATAAAGTTGTGTTTTTTATTTAAATATTGTTTAATGACCAAGTATTCACTAATGTGAAAAGGCATACGCTTTTGTTCACATGCTGTCATTTATTCAATAATAAATATTAAGGACAATGTCAACTGTGTTATGTGTATCAGTGCTCAGTCACTTCACACATTGATGAGTCCCTACCCATTGCTTCTTTGTGATTTTATCAAATGCTAATTCTTCTCCCACATAAAAAATTGTCTCATCAATATGTTATAGTTCTATTTTGTGCCACTGACCAAGTTCCAAATCTAATTCTCTCTGAATGCAATAAAGCTTCTTTCCATTTGCACAAAGTTGAAGTAGCAAAGCACAGAGTATATAAATAAAATCTTCATTTTATTTCATCGTTGAATCAAAAATCTGGGTGTATCCTGCTTATTAAACTATAGTGAACTCTAGGAAAAACCCCACTAATTTGTTAGGTGTATGGGGAAGTAAAGAAGGCCCGAGGCTCCCATGTTCTCATAATCAGAACTAAACCTTTGGATTAAATTTATATGTGTCTATCTGTCCAGCCACACTGAGAGACGTTGCTTTCTGGGCTCTTCATTCTATGTACTCAATATCAGTCTTCCGCTCTGTCTTGTGAAAATCCTTGCTTTCTTTCTTCTCTATAAAGAGAGATATACTGAATCATATGCTAAAGAGACTGAATGAGATAAACTTGTTTTTCATAATTTTACAAAAGGAAACAAACTCAGTGAATATAGCCATGATTATTTTTATGTCATGTTGTAGCAGTTTAAAAATCCAGTCAGGCCAGAAAAACCTAAATCTACTCCCCGAATAAAATGAGAAAATGTGCAGGCATGTTAAAAACTCAATGAGTTTTTTTTTATTATAATTTAAGAATAGGTGTTAGAAAGTTCAGTGTAACCTCTTGTCATGTCATCTGATATATTCATAATGCTCATGTTAACTTGAACTTCTCAATAATGTCTGCACCCCCCCCCAAAAAAAAAAACTCCTTTGGGAAAAAAGTTCCTCAGGAAATGTTGCTACCTATAATTTTTCTCTAGGACTGGCTTTTTGCACAGAAGAATTTATTACAGTGGTACCCATGGAAACTCTGTTGCCTTGATTTTTGTTTGTTGGATTTGTAATTCTTACTGGACTATAACCATGTCTGAAGGTGACATACTGACATGTGCTCTAAATTCTTAAAGTAGATTACCATGTTGAAGGCGTCCTATTACTTTTAAACTTTTTTTTAACTACCAACGTTTTGTTGTTTAGTTGTGTCTTTGTTGAATAAAAGGGTCATTGGATTGTGGAGCTGAAAGAGGAAGACATACTCATTCCATCAGGTTGGTTCCTACAAACTGCCTACAATAAGAGTCTATACAATTGACTGACAAAGGGTACCCAGTGTTCTCTAGCAGAAGTGGAAAAATAATCGCTTTATTTTCCCTGAGTGCTAACCAAGTGTACCCTGTAGTTGTCTTTTTAATACCGGGAATAAAGCCAGAGTTGGGCAAAATGAATTAAATTTGTCCACAAATTGCTGATTTCAAAGTAAATGTAATTATCATGCTTCACACCAGCCTCTTAATTTTCCATAAGAATTAGGTATTTTGTTTATTGACAAACTGCATTACAAAATCTACCTAAGGCTGGTACCAGTTTTTAAAATTTCTGAACCAGTTATATGAGAATGTTCCCATTAGTATGAATAACAATTAACAACTTAGTTAATTCACACACTAGAACACGGGCTCCAGAGGCAGAATATCAGAGTTCAAGTCATCTTTACCATTTTCTCCATCTATGACTTTGGGAGAGTCACTTCATCTCACTATGCCTCTATTTCTTTGTCTGGAAAACTGAGATGATATAAATAATTCTCTAACTGATAACGCTCATTAAACTTTATCCTCTGTTAAGACTATGATGATTATTCATGCACTTATACTCTATCTGGACTATATTCTCCTAGTAAGAGAAAAAAGGCCAATCTGAAAGTAATAATTGCTGGTTTTTGGACTGATAATTTAATATCTGCTAGTGATACCTGATGAAGTAGTCCATGTTTGCTCTTGATATTGTCTTTCCCAAAAGAGTCTTTACCACTTCCCAAACATTGGCCACACCACCTCCAGACTGAGCTTTCCAAAATCAAACCTGATCCTGTCTATCCTACATTTAGATCCCTTTAGACTCTACAATGTAAGTGCAGACCCTCGGTATGATATACAAGACTTTCCATAATCACATCTCTTCTTGCCTCTCTAGTTCCACTCCTTCCGCCCCATTCAAAGCCTATACCCAATATATTTCTTTTATTATATCACATCTTCTTCATTAGGCTACCGGATTCTGTCATGCTGTTCATTATTCCAAAGTGATCTTCTCTGAAATTCACATTACTACTCTTTTCTTGATGATATCAATGATTCTAGCACCCACTATGCTGCCTAAGGCTGCCCTTCTTAAGATCAGATATGGACTTGACCCATCAGGACTTTCCATCATTTTATTACCCTGAAGTTACTTGTTTTTCCATCAAATCCTACTACTTATGGGAAGAAATGTTCTCCAATCCACCTGTTGCCCTCACTCAGATCCCACCCCTGTGCCCCGGGCTTTCTGTTGAGGAAAGGGAGGTGCTAACTAACCAGGAACAATGAAGGTCATCAGAACAGTGCTTTTGTTTAATTCTCAGCTGCCTTATAGGCTTCATTGGTTGTATGTGGCTTCTGCGAACCTCTGCTTGTCATCTTTTCACTCCAAATAAAATGAGTTTGTCTCTTAGAGTCCATTCTTACCTCCAAGGTGTTCAGGACACAGAAGCAGAGCATAAGTGTAAATTCTGGTGGTCCTGGGGTCATTAGGGAGGAAGTCCTGCCAGAGCCATCTCGACAATGATGAAAATGACTACAATGATAATGACATCAGCTGGAATCTCTTATTTTTCTGTGAATCTATATGACCTTACATTAAATGGCATTTATCCTCACATCTCACATGCATCTCTCTGTAACAAGTGAAGTGAGGAGGGAAGTTTCCTCTCCCATCTCTCCCTTTCCTGTCCTCCATGTTTCAAGCTGGACTTGTCAGCCTTCTCCAAAGCCCGTTTGCTATCCAGTTACCGTGACCTTGTTCATACTGCTCTTCCTGGCCCCCTTGCTGTATTCTACCATCCCCATCTCTGCAAGTTCCAATATAACTTGCCCAAAGAGTGTTTCCCCCATAAAGCCTTTATTCCTCCTTGGCTTCTAGTTCATGGATAAGGGCGGGGTGGGATGGGGTGGATGGAGAAAGAAGACGGAGGAAAGAGGGAAGAAGGAGAGTGGAGGGAGAAAGGGAGGGAAGGAGAGAAAGATTCCCCCTTAATTTTGTCTTTGAAAATTTCTTGAGGACATGAACAAAATCTGAGAAATATATCTCATAAGGCAGTATCAAGCATAATGTCTTTAACTTAGAAAATATTCAGTAAATATTTGTGGAAGAAATGAAAGAATGAAGGAGAGAAAGAAGGAAGGACAGAGGGATTAAATGCTTTTTTACTAAATATAAGTCCTGAATTATTTCAAAATTTTCAGATTCAGATTATCATAAAAATACGCTTTTCCATAAAAGAAAAAAGGCAATTTTCTTAATTCATCTCACTTTAAGATTTCTGTGTAGATTTGAGGTGAATGTGGTGGGGAATAGGAAGGTGAGGGAGAGGGTTAGGGTGTGAAATATAAAGAGAAGTGAGAAAAATTTAAACGTTTGTTAAACTAGACTTTTTACTAGGAAATTTACCAGGAAATTGCTTTGAAGTTCCTGACAGAACTTGTAAATCTGAATGGTGATAAACTAGTAAACCTGCTTGGAGCAACATTTTTTATATGGCACATAATGAAAAGGCTTACAAGAATCCATATTTTTTAGATAATCAACTCTTGTCTAAGATTGACAACACTTAAAGCTAGAATCCTATATCATGGAATGAGAAATAGATAACAAAAGAGTATCCTATTCTTCTGATAAGGACAATAGCCTGTTTTTTAGTGGAAGGGACTTGCAACAGATCACTATGTACTCAGCAAGTATCAGGCATTATGTATGCCAAGTACTTTACAAAGCTAAAAGTGGATTCTCACCAGGGGTGTACCTGTAGACTCAGGTGGTCAAGTTACGCTAATGAGGCAAGAGAATAGGGTCTGGAGGCAGGGAATCTAAGGCCGTTTCACGCGGACTTTCTAGGATTAAATTGAAAGAAAAACCCTAACTTTACACTGGCTAGGTAACAAAAGGACCAGAGACCACTCCCTTTGCAAAACCCCACCTTTTCTAGGTGGCAGATTGAAAATGTAAAGTATCTCTGATTGGTTGCTTTTTGTAACCAATCAGATGCTTGCATAGGAGTGTGACCTATGAAACTTCACTTCAGCCTCTGATTGCAGCCTCTGTCTGCAACCAGTCAGACTGATTGTGGGCCAAGTCTTCGTTTGCATAGAATTATAACTTTGTAACATCACTTTAGCTTCTGATTGGTTGCAGAAAGCTTGCATAGGACTAGGACCTTTGTAACTCAGCCTCTGATTGGTTGCTTTCTGTAACCAATCGGACTGGTTGCAGACCACCACTTCATTTACATGAGGCTAATGGGAAACCTCTAGGGGGTATTTGGACCTGAGAAGATTCTGCATCCAGGCCCTTGAGCCCCTTATGCTCTGGCTACTCCCACCGTGCGGAGTGTACTTTCATTTTCAGTAAGTCTCTGCTTTTGTTGCTTCATTCTTTCCTTGCTTTGTTTGTGTGTTTTGTGCAATTCTTTGTTCAAAATGCCCAGAACCTGGACACCCTCCACCAGTAACACTAAGTGAGTCAATATGTGCAACCCTGGGCACACAGCATATGTTTTCTGACCTAAAATTGGGGAAAATAAGAGTACCTATCTAATATAATTATTGAAGGTTTAAATGAGTTATCACATATAAAAAGCCCTTAGAGCACTGCCTGGTAAAAGGAGAGTGCTAAGTAAATGTTAGCTTTTATTGTTACAGTAGTTCATCAGCTATAGGAGACCATCAATTGTTAATCACACTGTTACTCTAAATAGAATAAGAAAGAAAAATAAGATGGGAGGCTAATAAGAGACCTCTGCAAAAAGCTGAAATACCAAACAGCTATTCCCTTAGCACTAGAATATGCCAGAAAGAAAGCTTCCATTCAGAAAGGCACAGCAAGAAGAGAAGAGGAAAAATAATCTTCCCTGAGAACTTGAACCACAAGCAGATACTCATGCAGGTTTCTGATACAAGTTCATACTGACAGTGTGAAAAAAAAACAAACAAAACACCTCGGCAAATAATTTTAAATGGTCTCAGGTTGGTAGTGCCCCCAGGTGACCATGTGAAATAATGCCAATCCTCTGTGGACAAATTTAACTTTGTTGCAGGCTGACAGTGACTGCAAGGAAGTACTGAGTATAAGTATTCTTAGAGATGTGAAAATGTGGAAAAACATTTTAAAAATCAATGAAATATGGTGGTATCATTGTTGTCACCGTTGTGGTCACCAACACCACCACCATCATCATCCTAGGGAACAAAGAATCAGAAATGGTGCCTGGACTATTTTAAATGCTTATCCCTCAGCCCCACATCCTTAAGGAGGCATAACCAGAAGTCCATAAGGAAAGCATGACAAACAGTCCTGGAGCTGCCCAAGACATCAGAATTTACCAATGAAAAATACCTTTTTGAGTTTTTTCTTCTTGTCAAGATTGCACCTGTGGAAAAAAAGAAAAACCTTCTTTTTTGAACTTGGTTTAGATTATGTTGCTCATGAAGGCATATCTCACCCTCTTCCCATATATAGATATCAATTGTGGTACCTCCTAGCATCTCTCTAAGGAATATACACTGTCCTCTTATAGGTCAAAGTTGAACCTTGGTAGAGTGAAACATGTATATTAAACAGTCTCACTGAAACACAAGCAGAGTTTTGCTAGAGCACAGGTCTCATGGTGATAATAAATAGTATTGTGCCAAGAACACTTGAATTTCTAAGTAGGACAGTTTTCCTATCAATTCTGAATTTAATATTGCATTGACAGTTATCTGAATCACTAAAACAATATAAAGCATATTCATTTATTACGTATAGTTTCCCTTGCTAGAATAGCAAAGGCAGAAACATCTCCACTATTAGGCAGGAACCTAGATGTAAAATGCACCAGGTCTGTTATCAAAGAGCCTTTGATTTTTTTTAAATCATCGCCAGATCACTCTGTGCCAGATTTCCAACAGTATTAGCCATCCCAATCTGGATGTCCCAGAAGCAACTCAAGTTCAATAGTCCAAATCCAAACTAATGATCTCTGCCTCTCTGATCCACTCTTCCTTACCTATACTGTTCCTCTGAGTTGCTGCCACTGAAGTTACTTTGAAGCCCCAAGAATTAAAATCTTAGCTCTACTTAATAGCTGAATGACCTCAGACATCTTAATTTTCTTTTTCTCTGATTCCTCATCTGTAAAACCAAAGGGTCATTATGAAAATTAAATACTTAGATAACACAGAAAAGGCCTAGCTTAGTGGCCATTACATAGCAGACAATCAATGATCGTCAATTTCCTTTTTTTTATCCACATATCAGGTTGCCTACATAAGCTATTCTTTCTTCATGCAATGTCTTCTTTCCTTTCCTTCCTCTTTCTCTCTCAGGAAAACATCTACTTGTCCTTCAAGATCAAATTCAAATGTTATCTCCTCTGTGAAACTGTCCTGCCTTTCCAAGAAGATTCAGAGCACTTTGTTCTGACTGAAGCACACTTCACATCCTGTAGCAATCATGTGATTACCAAGCAGCCATCATCCTTCAACCAAATTCAGCAAATACACAGCAAACCACATCCCACCTTCTCCCCAGGCAGACATTGCTAATCAATCATAGTACTATTTCCGCCTGAATCAGGATGCAACTTCAGAATCCTCGCAACATAATGTTGCAGGTGGTTGTGATACTAATCAGTTTACCACTTAGCACTAAACAGGCAGCAGCTTAAGGACAGAGGCTATATCTAGATAAGTCTACAAGCTGTCTGACCACAAGTCAGATTATTAACCTCTCTAGACCTCAGTTTCCTCATCTGTACATCCATTTTTTAGTGATCCCTGCTGGCTCCTGAGTTTAATGACTCTATAATGATAACTGAGGGACCTTGATTGTCTAGAGCTGGTATCACTAGAAAAAGGGTTTGCAGCACAGCTTTGCATATGGCTCCCACTCTGACCCACATCCATTTCTTATCACAGAGTTAGACATGCCTTTAGACACTTGAAAATTGGAGCCACTGTCTACATAATTGAAATAGAAATAGGGTGAGAATTTCTGATCTTTCAACTTGGCAGATAGCAGCTGCCACTTACCAAAGCCTACCTGATTGCAGTGATTTTGCGCCTGCTGAGAAAAAGTTTTCAGCAAAAGAGATTATTTCCTTTTTTAACCCTCGGCTGAGAACCCACCTCCATATTTTTCCATCCAGTTGTGCAGAATAGATCAGGTTCAGTTTCCCAATATGTAGATGAACACCGATAGGTTAGCGCACATGGTCAAACATCTTCCACTAAGCCCTGGCACTCACAATGGGAATTTTAAATGTCCACTGAGCTAGTTTGTTGAAACCTGGTATCTTACCAGAAATGGTGCTAAACAAAGCAAAGAGAGCCTCAGAATTTTTATGCTATGCATATTTCTTAAAATAAATGGAAAAAATCTGTTTCATATCTTATATATGACCGCATAATGAAATTTTCTCTGGAGATTATTTGTTGATTCCATAAGCAAAATAGTCAGATTTATTCAGTACACATTATTGTGAAAAAAAAAAAAAAAAATATATATATATATATATATATATGAAGTTAGTCCCCAGGGAAGAATTACCAATACATAGTTGTGGAGAAACAGAGGCCATTTCTCCAAATGTCGAAAACAGATTCAATTGGTGGGAGGTAACTTTGTGCTGGATCTTAATATTTTAACTAAAACTTCTGCTCCAGTGCCCAAGACACTCAATGTATTCCAGCTTTGGGAAGAATTTCTCTTTTGCAGAATTAGACCCCAATGACTGAACTTTTACAACCCCTAAAGGCTTTACCCACCATACCTTAAACCACACATGTACATCCCCTTTTTAAAGTTGCAGTGACTTGCTAGACTGTGAGCTCTTGAAAACCAGAAGCTGTATCTGTTTTGTTCACTAATGCTTCCCCACTGGCAAGAGCAGCCAAGCCAGAAGCCTTGTGCACACAAACTAGAAAATATACAGGAATCTGGGTATTTCGTAGGCCCGATCAAGAGCTTCCCAGTTCATCTGCTTTAACCACAGATCTATTGCCCTAGTGCAGCAAGAAGAGAAAGGCCGCCTGCTCACCCTCATGTCTCCTTCAGCACCTAGTCACCAATTCACAAGATGATACTTCGAAAACACATAATTTACATTCACTTAAAAACAGCATTTGCTGAATTTGCTAGGTAATTTTTCAAAGCATGAAGCTGGCCCTATATTCTTAGCATATTTTGACATTTTTATGCATTTTATTTTTAGATGGTATTCTGCAAATCAGGCTTTGCTCCTGATTTTCACAAAGCCTTTTCTTCCTGAGTAAAATAGGTGAGCAGTTCACCAACGCAGGGCAGCTTTTATCTGCAAAAAATCTGCCTTTCAGCAGAGCAGACAATACAAGCAAAACAGAGGCAAACACATGCAATATTTCCTATATGTGGATTGTGATTCTTTTTTCCCATGAGATGTGCAAGTGGCAAGATAGTTTATTCCCATGTGGTGCTGATAGCAGGCCTGAATATTTCTGGATATATCACTTTTATTGCCTTTTATACTGAATTACTGTGAAAGAAAAAAATACTTTTGTGAAAATTCAAAATCAAAATACGTTAGGGACTTTTAGAATCCACCTCTAGGACATAAAGAAAAGCTTAAGAAAACAAATACTTCTGCTAAGGGATACCAGACACCACTCCCACTGGGACAGGGCCCCTTCACAGAAAGGAAGACATTGTCAAATATTTATGCTGACGTTCAGGGAAAAACTGCAGGTGTTCCATCGGGGTTTAGTTACTCTGAGCCCTGTCCCTGCTGCTTTAGAACTTATCATGTAATGGACAAAATTTGCCTGAGGGTGCTTTGGCCTATAACATTTCAGCCCTGCATGCTGCTTCTGGGATTTGGTTTATGATACTTTCTAATGGTATATTTCACTAGAAATCTCACCTCTCCTTTGCCCATCAATCATAAGGATTCTTGTTCAGTATATATCATGTGTTGGTTTTTTGGGTAAGTTTTTAGATAGATTTTCTCCTCTTTCTACACAATTAAGGATTCCACATACTAAGACATGTTATTTGAAGCACTTTAATTGCCAGCTTGTCATTTCCTACTTAGGTGAGACGGAGTTGTCTGTATGGCAAGATAAAGTCCAAGTATCTTAACATGTTATAAAAGCCCCTTCATAATCTGACCTCTGACTGTTCCTCCAACCTCATCTCTCAGCCTCCCAAACTTGTACCCTATACTTTATCCATGGTAAGCTTTTTGTGGTTCTTGATAAATTCCATACTTTTCAATTGCCACATATATTAGTATAGGTTTTTTTTTCTGTATGAAACTTAAGTTTTTGTACAACCCTGAAAACTTTATTTCTCTGATACTTCTAGCTGTTCTTCTGTCTCTTCAGGAAGTTAGTCTCTTGATTCTTGAGGAATAGACAGATAGATAGAGAAGATAATTTAGATATGTAGATAAAAAACAGATACAGTACAAATTATATATCTATATAATAGACATGATAAAATTGCAGTACCATTAATTGAGCATCTACTATGTTTCTGAAATTATACTAGGTCTCTTACACATATCACCTCCGATCTTTACAACTACAATGCATGTAAATGCCTTTATCCTCCACTTCATAGTTGAGACAACTGTTCATTAAAAAGATGAATGATTTGTTCAAATTAACAGCTAGTAACTGGTGACGTCAAGATTCAAACCAGGCTCGCCTAAAAAGCTAATGATTTTTCCATTATACCACAAGGATGTCTTATTCTATACTTATGTCGTGTGTCCTTATATATCCTAAATAAGGATCCTGTATTTATTTAGTCATATTTCTGTCTACCCCAATAAGTTAGAATACAATGCCTTAAGGAAAAGGACAACATACCCCTGGCTCTGGAAACTTATTATTTGGCACATATTAGATGTGCAGGAAATGTTGGTGAATCAATACATTAAATGAATGAAATAATCTGCTCCTGTAATTCTCAGGCAAAAAATAGTTATTGCAGTGGATATTGAGGTACTTTTAAATTATTGTCAAGAGACAATATAGTCAAAAGAAAAGATGATTTAGAGACAGGAGAGATGAGATTCTCATCTCTACCTTGGACAAATTAGTTCCTATCTACTGATTTCTCAACTGCAAAATGGAGAGAAGAGCCCCTTCCCCACAGATTTATGAAGCTTACTTCTGATAAAGTCTATAAAAATCCTCCCTTTATAGGCTTTCAACTTCTATACAGATGCTGACCGATGCTGATGCTCAACTACACGTGATTATTTTCTTCAGTGATCATTTAATACAAAATATTATTAATACTTTTGTGACAAGAAAATATGAGGGCTAAAGAGATTTGATGTTTTCCACCAATCAACACACATTTATGGGGCAACTGTACCATACAAGATATAAGGTTGAAATTCAATCTCTTCTCCCAAAATAATAAAGTTGATGGCAGCAGAAAGTATAAAGGGGAAAAACTAGAATGTGTTTATTATAAAATAATGTAATGCCTTTCTTTCTTATCAGGGTTGAAATTCTACAAGGGCTGGAACTGTGTCTGTTTTGGTTGCCACTATGTCATCCCAGTATAATATCTGATATACAGGTGGCACTCAACACTCATTGGTTGAATACACATTCATGCTTCATTATTTAGTAAAATACTGCTATGGACATTTGGGGTTTCTAAGATAAAGCATGGTCTGAAAATGGACAGTAAAAACAAAGAAAGAACTGAATTTTCAACATATGAAAAGCAACAGGAATTTGCAGATTGAGAACTGACGAATAGAAGAAGAGAAGGGTCTATGGGAGAAAAGAAGTCCAGGAAAGAAGCAGCAAGCCAGCACCTCAATGGGCTGACCCAAAGACATTTCCTTAGAAAGAAAAGAGAACAACTGAATTTCTACCATTTAGTGGTAAAAGTTCTCAAAGCTACGAAAGAACACAGAGCTACAGTACTCAAACCATTTCATTGCACAAAAATGTATTTTCACATAGACACACACATTCCCCAAGAAGTTTGCTTTGCCTTCCTAGTTTTCATTCTTTTTCCTCCACTTCCTCCCCTCTGGAGACTATTCTAGTGAGGCAACCATGGATGTTAAAGAAACCAGTTTTGACTCAAAGGCAAGTAAACTTTCCATTTCTGATTCTCTAATCGGGAACATGAGGATAGTAACCTGCCATTTCTCAGAGTAAATGAGGATTGAAAGAAATAAGATGCATAAAAATGTTCAGAACACACTACCCCCACATATGCTACTTTGGCATAATTATTTTGAGCTAAAAGCACTTAAAAAATAGGAGGTTCAAGATCACTCTGACCCTCCATCTGTTTCCCAAAAGCAGGAGGTGAAATTCCCCTATTGATTTCATGTGAAAGATCCCCTCCCTACAGTAGAAAGAAAGCAACATTCTTATCATCATGGACAGGAAGCTGAGACTAAGAGAATTCTGTATTAACCTTGTTAAAATAAGTCTTATCTTCTAGTCTCTCCACATAATTATTTTCTTTTTCACAGCTCACTATTCTTTTTCCAGCTCAATATGTAAGTGTTCAACAATAACTGTGTCTTTGGGTCTTCATTTCCTCATGAAGGATCCTGTGCCACCTAAAATTTGTATTAAATAAATTTTTCTCCCGTTGATCTGTCTATGTCAATTCAATTCAAGGTGGGAACAAAACCAAAAGAATAGAGATAAGATTTTCTAACCCCTACATACATTATGCCTCTAGCACATAGTGAGTGCTCAATAAATGTCGATTTTATTCCTTACTCCCTATTCTCTGTCTAGTGATCCTACAACACTAGGGAAACAATTTGCAACTACAGAGACTCCACTGAGCAGCAGTAGGAACACACATACACACAGATTCTAACACCCTGCCTTTTACCAAATGCAATAGTACCGAGGTCCAACATTTCCAAACAAAGCATAATACACTTGGTAGACATTCTGAGAGTTTTCAACTACAAAGCGCCATGCTAGTAACACCTTAAAATACAACCTTTGGGTCTCTTTAGTTTGAAAAATCTTCAAGAAGCTCTTTGATATCAAAGAACATACCTATCTTGGGTAGCTTTAAACTATAATTGCTCAGGCTCCCTGGTGGGAAAAAATAAAGTCTCACAGAGAAAAAGAAAAAGAAAAGATCTCAATAAAGGCTTCCAGCGGAAAAAAAAAAATGCTGACTGGTTTGCAAAAATTCTTAACAGAGCTCTTCCTTTGCACAACATGGAGTGGGGCAGCTGCTCGGAAGAAGAAACAAATTACAACAGGAAGAGTCAGGGAAGTATTACAGTGCTCTACCCTGCTCAGCTGTTAACAAGTTACACATGTTTCTTTCCCATCACAAATTATGGAAATTTGAATTATTTTACCTTCTAAAAGTTGAACAAAATGAATAAAATAAATAGAATCTTCCCAGGACCTTTTGCTTTCTTAGAGTGATGGACAAGTGCATTAACTTCACATAAATTATATGCCTAAACACAGCAGCTAACAACATGCTACCACATACCCATCGCTCTGCTTCCCTTAAGTAGGTTGAACTTGACCTTCAAAGCCCTTGAAATGCAAAAAAAAAACCTTACTCTTTTCTGACATTTATGAGTGTCTTTTCTACTTGACTGCCTTTTACCGCCCAGAAATAATAGTGAAACCATTGTGGACGAAACCCGCTATAAACACCGACAAATAACAGGAAAGGCAGACAGTTTTATTCCAGGCAGGTTAAAGCTAATCTAATCAAATCCAATTCTCTCTCTTTCTGTAAGCCTACCACTATGTTCAATTTATTTTTTGATTAGAAGTGCAATATGATAGTCCTCTTTGGACTGCAGTTAAACAATAGTGAGGTTTACATTTTCCCTACAAACAATTCTGATAAAACAAAATATTTTAAAGTTTTTTTTAAAATAAAAGATACTCTCAGACCAAAAAAGAAACTGTTTCCCAGTGCTTTTTGACTCTGAAAATGTATTGATTGTTTCTATTCTAACAAATAATATATACCTAAGAGAAAAGTGTTCTTTGGTCCTGGGTTTCAGAAATTTAATAAAAAGAGCTCTTTGAAAATACTGACTAATGGCAGTAAAGACATGACATTACATGTATTTAAATACTGAATAGTGGGAACAATGAGACGCCTATCTGAAGAATAGTTAGCAATTCAGTTAGCAAGGTACAAAGAGCTATTTTCTTTTCATTGAACAAATGTATAGTCCCTCGTTAAAAACAGTGCTTTCTTAGTGAGTGCAAAGGAAGTCTACATGCTCCACAAACGGTTTTGTATAAATGACCAGTTTGCCTTCCTCCGAAAAGTTTTCATTGACCAGTAAAGAATCCTGTTTCTTCCACTCTTTAATTATGATATAAAGCGCATGCATATGTATATACCCCTCCCTCACACACCTACACACACACTTCTACTTATAATGTACCAGTTCTTTCGCAACATCAGGATAGCCTGTTTTAAAGCTTTATATTTAGAAACAGAAGGAATTTTAGCGAAGATCTTAGAATAAGAGAGAAAAAAAGGCCACCACTTTCCTTTATCTTCTAATTGACAGTGGTACATAACCCTCA
This sequence comes from Hylobates moloch, assembly GCF_009828535.3. Lineage (NCBI taxonomy): Eukaryota > Metazoa > Chordata > Mammalia > Primates > Hylobatidae > Hylobates > Hylobates moloch. The sequence continues at coordinate 149,778,950 of NW_026652280.1, forward strand.
CGTAATAGGAAACCTACACACAATATGTTGGGATTCCAACAACATGTTTAAATGTTTCTTGCATTGACCTTGTGAATAATATAAACACTGGCAGCTACGATAAACAGGAAAGGACACCTGCCTTTGGTGTCACTTGGACCTTAGTTCTAATATGAGTTTTTCTATTAACCAGTAATGTGGCCATGGGCTCTTTGGGACTCAGTTTCCTCATGTATAATATCAATAGAGAGGACAAATGGATTTAATGTTGTCTAAAGTTACTTCTAATGCCATATGAAAATTTGTATGGGGCTAAAGATCACATAAGGTGATAGATCAGTGCCAGCATAGGGAGAGATGAGGACCCTGATGACATCTACCAAAGCATCTGTGTTTTTCTGATGCCAGTTCTGTTGATCAAATCTGCAAAAGATACAACACCATGGTAACAGTATTATTGGCAAAATCAGCATTTGAAAAATTCTCAGTAAGGTAGAAAGATTGGCTAAACAGTGTCATTAAAATTGAAAATGGTAAGTAGGATTCAGTTAAAAAGATTAAAAGGAAAACATGACTCCAATAAAAGATGAGGGGAAATGTTTCCTTTATATTATTTAAGGGAAGAAAACCTGAGGTTTTAGTTGACCAGGAATCACAAAATGATTGACATGGCAGCTTAAGAAAATAATTAATTTAGGGAACTAGGGATTAATCTGGCACAGAGAAGACTTGAGGAGTGATTAAGCCTCAAAATACTCACATGGAGGAGGGAGTTGACATGTTTATTTTTGTGCAGAAGATAGAACTAGGTCCACCAAGTAGAAGTTCAAGGAGGTAGATTTTGACTTCATATAAACAATAATTTTGATTTTATATATCAGAAAGTGTTTGTTGAGCATTTAGTGTGTCCTGGGCATAACTGACACGTGGGGCTACAAAAACGGGCAGAGAATCGCATTCAAGGAGCCCAGAGTCTGATAATAAACACACTACAGTGAGAGGAAGTGAACACCCCAAACGAATAAGTCATCAAGCAAGGCTTACTGATGACTGCTAAAGGGAAATCTTGTATATATTGGATGACTTATTAAATCTAACCTCTTTTCAACTTTAATTCCAGGCTACTGGTTCTGGGTGTGACAAGGCACTTCCTTTAAAAATTGCATCAAGTGAGTCAATCTTACTTACTGGTACTTGTACACCAAGTGTCAGAAATTCAGCCACAAAGAGAACTTACATTTTAAAAAGAGGACTCACAGTTACCAGTTGGTTCGTTCTTTCTACAAACATTTCATAGGGACATCCTGCTCACTGCTCTGCGAAGGACTGACCTTGTGATATTGAAAGCCCACTGGTTTTTTACAAACATTCCTCAGTGCCCAGGTATATCAGTGTATCATTTCCCACTCTACTGAAGCTACCATTTCTAATATAATAATTTTAAATTGGGACTCAGAATGTTTTAACATCTCATGAGATGGAACATCAAGAAGTGCATATTTTCAATGTTGCTGTAATATTAAGTTCCTGAGAAGGTCCATTGGTCATTTCTGGTTTGGGCAATGTTTTATGATAAGCTACAATTAATACAAATCCCAAGAATTATCTTGGAGAGCTCTCAAAATGGTGCTATAAGATTTCCTCAGTGAGGCTGCTAAGTCTTTTGGCCATAAATCTCCCCCAGTAACACGGCTTATTCAATTTAAGGCTGCAAGCCCAAGAGAGATTAATGAGATGAGTTGTCCACCAGTCAAGGAAAGAACACAAGATCTATCCCATCTTATTTCATCTTCTGGTTTAATCATTATAAGTGTTATGTAATGTGACATTCACACATTACTGGAGATGTTCAAGGAACAAATTGCACATCACTAATCAGCAGATCATTTTTCATTTTCTTGCAGAATGTAAAATTAATGATGCCCTCTCTTTTTTTATTAAATTCCTAAAAAACAAGTTATATTAAATAACAAATTGAACATAGGAACAATGAGCATTTTTTTCTTTTGCAATTTCAGTGCTTTTCTCTACACTAACCAATCCCAGCAGTGTTAGAAAAGAGGCTTAGGGAGCTACTGCTTATTTTGTTTCGGTTCGTCAGAACTCCGACAAGCAGCCTGCTCTTTCGGGATCCAAAATGTTCTTTTCCCACTTGATTCTTTCATGTCTGTTATTCCTCTTTAACTTGGTGATTGTAACATACTTGGATGCGATTTCCGATCTGCTAATTGGGTCCTGGGGAGTGTCCTGGCTGGGCTGCGGCAGCAAGGCCACATTGAATTGGCCGGGCCCCATGTTCTCTGCCAGGAGGTGCTCCAGCAGGAGTCCCTCTGACAGAGGAGCTGCAGGATGCCCCTTCGGCTGGCATGGCTGATGGAGGTGGGCATCCTGCCTGCAGGCACTGCAGCCTCAATCAGCCCGCCCCTCCAACGTGCTGGGGATTTTAATTAAGAAACCTTTTTGATATGCCGTTGTGAAACATTGAAGAAGGCTCATCAAAAAGAAGCTTGGATTCTCTGAAATTTAAACATTTAGTAGGCCCCAGGAACCACTTTATTTTAAACTTATGTCGGTCGCTTAGAACATCTGTCTCTTCCTTTCCTGCTCAAAACAAGCCGGTCTTATAGGTGATTCTTCTCCATCTCCTTTAGTACCTACTTCCTTAATAATTCGAGCGTTACTTCCTCCTGACATTTCTCAGTTGGACCTTTCAAATTTTAGCTGTGGTTAGATAACACGGTGCTGCTTTGGCTCAACAGCTCGCTCAGTAAATAGGTCAGGATGGTATGTGTGGATTCCCTCCTCCCCTGTTTTATTCACACACAGCTGTCCACCTCCTGAAAGCTGCCTTCCTTCAGGGACACACAGCAGCTGATCCATCATCTACAGTGAGAAAAAGAGCAGCGACATGTAGGGCCACCCCGGGGATGTTACTGTTAGGAAATCAGTTGCCAAATGCAAATGTCCCAATATGGGATAAGGGTGGGAGGTAGCTGTGGAATGAGGGAAGAAAATCCATCAAACCTGGATTTGAAACAAAAAAAGACCTGGCTTCCGGTCCTGGACATGCTATTCACTGCCTGTGTCACCTCTCTGGGCCTCAGTCTCCTTTGCTGTAAAGATACTATCTGCCTCAATGAGCAGCTGTAGACACGTACCCACATACCCAAAGAGGTGGCATTCATAGCTGTGGTTAAAAAAATTAAAACAGAAATAATACCAGTATTCACCAGAAGGTAAGATGGCTAAATAATGAGGTATTCATTCCATGGGCATGCAGTCATTGAAAGGAGTGAGGTAGATCTGAATGTTCTATTATGGAACCATCTCCAAGACATATTATGATTTTAAAAAAAGCTTGAAGTAGAAAATTACATATAGTTTGATATCCTTAGTATTAAAGGATCTACACAGCAATAGCCTACTTTTTTAAATAGGTTTACCTGAGTGTAAATGAATAGAAACAAGTGCTGGACACACAGTGCTAACAGGGGTTAATCCTGTGGAGGAGGCAGGGAACTGGAACCAGATGTGGCTCATGGGGCATTTTTACTTTTGTCAGTAATAATTCAATTTCTTATAAAAGAATGCATTTCTTTACTACATGTGTAACTAAAAATTATTTCAAAAGAGAAAGAGTGCTCATGAGATAATGAGTGTGAAACTACTCTGAAAAACAGAAAATGCTGGGTAGATGTGAACTTTTACTATTCACTCTGCCCAGGTCACACCACATCTATCACAGCCATTTTCACCTCAGGCAAGGCAGGCAAAGCAACTCATTCCCTCCTCCCTCTTTTCCCTTCACGACTAGCTTCAAGAACCCTGTGGAAGGGGGGCTGGTCTTCCACTGGTTCCCTCCCTGTGCACATGACCAAACAGTGAATGTGATGGCCTTAAGGCGGAGCCTACATCAGGCCCTAGGTAAAAGCCTGTTGATTAAACCCTCTATTGGTTACGGGCCTCCAAGTACAACAAGTAAACCTCTTTTGGGATTCTTTCTATCAATGCTTCATTGGGTCCAACTTAATGGGGGCTGGTGCAACCCAGGGTTTCTGGACCACTTTTTTCCTCTCCACCCATCCCTCTTATCCCTCAGCCCCGCAAGAAGCCTCGCTAAGCAACTGTTTTTCCGAATGGAACCATTCCTGAATTTAAACTTTTTGCCCCCTTGAGGGTGCTATCTCCCCTGCTGGGAACCCATGATTTAAGCTAACTATTCCATACTATGTGCCAGGTGCTTCTTAAAGCATGGTGCCTGAATTTAATCTTTTAAAACATGAGTAATCGGAAGCACAGAGAAGTTAAGCACATACCATAGGTTGCCTAGCAATAAGTGCCAGGGCCGGGATCAGAACCCAGATGGTCTGACTTCCATCCATGCTCACAACCACTGCCCTATGCTACCTCTCAGAGAAAATGTGCCCAAAAATGCTTGAGGAAAACATCTTGCCTCACAGACAGAGATCAATAGAGTTTATCCCACATGAAACTGTCACCTTTCAGTGGTGTTTGTAGCAAATAGAGGTTGAGATTAAAGGTAACACACCAAAGTGTAAGTAACATAAGGTCCTATAAACATAGGTTTCAGGAACACAAGTGGGAGGAAAGAACAAACCTGCTTTTATTGGAGTTTATGGCACTTAGAGATACATCTTCTTCTTAGACAAGATGAGAATATACAATAGCATGAGACGTACTTTGGAAGGGGAAGTGTGGTTCGGTTCTACGTGACACACACAGTAATCAGATTTTTGAGCCCCACGCTTTCATATACGAAATGAGCAAAGCACAATGTATTCATTTTTCTGCTCTCTATAGCAGAGCGTGGGTCAGTGGGTATCTTTTCAGCCTCTCATCCAGGACTCCCAAAATAGAGCTCTCCCCTCTGACTCTGACCATCACCCGTGTTTTACATTCACAGAGTCCTGCTCACATCTCTGCACATGGCATGTTCTTCTCTCTATTCATCCAAGTGCAATTTTTTTAGAATAAAATTTAATCTTATCCCCAAACTCAGACAAGCACACATCCTGACCCCTTCTTGGAGACCCATACCATTCAGCCAGACCTGTTTTCTTCCTCATCTGAGCTTCCACAGCAGTTACTGCTTGCACCACCCATCTGAACTTCTTTGCAATAAGGGTTGACTTGACAATTATGTGTGCCATTCCCTCTCTTATACCACAAGTTCCTTGGTGGTAAGGACTGCTTAGAACTTATACTTCTAGTTACTTTGTCCAGGTCCCAGCACACAGTGTGATGCCTCCAGGGATGAGGAGACTGGTCTCTGATGTAGTTTGCTGTCTAGAATGTGTTGTGTTAAAACATCCATATCAAGGTAGTGGGGGAGCCATTATTTTTTTCACTCTGCAGGAAAAAATTGGACCACTGGACTTACAAACACATCGTTACTGGGTATAAGATTGGAGAAGATACAATAATCATTTCAGCACCAAGCTTCTGCTGTGATTTTACCTTTCTCCCAAAGCTTCTAGACAACAGTCATACCTTAGGCCCACAGACTCCTAAGGTAGCCAATTAAAATCCTGGTAAGCAGAAGAGTCTGGCCTCTTAGTCAAAATAATGAATCAGTATCTCAAAGATGAGTGGGAGCTGTGGTCTCCCATGCTACTTCTCAGCTGGGCAGTGAATTGTAGGTAATAGGCACATGGCTCCCAAGGCAGGCTGATTGCTAAACTCCTGCTGCTGCTCACAAACTCTAGGACCTTGGACAAAGGTACTTAACAACTTTGTGCCTCCATTTCTTCATCTGTAAAATGGAATTAAAGCTGTATTCTCACCCCAGATTAAATGTGGCACACTTAGAAGAGTGTTGCTAACTGTACTATTGTTTGCAAAGGTGCATATAATCAAGAAAGAAGAAACTGGCAGATGCTCTGGATAATGTGAAGAACAAACCCACCCAATGGACTAACTTTTAACAATTGCTCAAACTCTAGCTATCAGTGTGCACATTTCTCACATGACAGTCATAAAGCAGGCTGGCTTTTACAATGCCTGTGATTTGGGCTAGAGATGATAGAATCATTCTTTAATTAACCTGCTGCTACCAGAGGATCCTATATAAACCAGAGTACTCATCTTTTAAACAGATGAGCTTTTCACACCTACTAAAATGAATCCAGAGTAATTGCTGTTATCTTGGCAGTTGGGGAGAGGCTTCAGTTTACCGTGACCAAATAACTCCATTTCTGAGGGGATTTGTGCACCATCCCACACTCAGCTGGTGCCAGCAAATGCAAAAAAAAAAAAAAAAATGAAAACCTACAACTGACAAAATGCAAACTTAAAAATAACTTCAACTGCCCTTATCCTCTTAGCTAAACAAATTATCGCCATAATGATGTTGGGCAGCAATTATGACCAAATTCACAAACAGACACACTCTATAATCATTTGTGCAAAATGAGAAATCACTTCACCTAAAAATGATTTTCATGACTAAGGTCATGTGAACGCAGTTCCTCTTCAAAACTGTTTTCCCAAGTTCTCACTGACTACTGCTTATCCACCTTGAACGAAGGGAAGGCTGAGCTAGTTCTAGTTTTAAAACTTTCTTTTTAAAAAAATTATTATCAATTTATTCTAACAACTATCTCTGGCAAGATCAGAAGTCCAGAATTCAGAGCAGATTGAAGAACATACACCTTTTGTTGTAAATTATTTCATTTCACTATGACTTCTTGTAGGGCATTTTAAATGGTGTGTATCTTACTGGGTCTTGTATAGATCATCTCTCTCCAGTTTTCCAGAGACAATACAGGTGAAAAGGAGCTCTGTGACTTTCAATTAAATGACAAGGTCTTCAGGCTTCAATTGTCCCACTTTCCTGGTGCACCCACAATCAAAGCAGCTGTCCTAGATCTAGAGCCAGGACACTTCCTGCCTCAAACCAATCTTCACAATTCCCAGCTTGTTTGGCTGAGGCATGGCCATGAGGCCAGTGGCTTCATATCAATAAGTGAGGCACTTTGTGAATATAAGCAACAAGTCATGGCATCTCATTCCACCCACAAAGGGGAGGAACGTTGCCCAAGGTCAAGGGCAGGGATTGGCATCAAACCTCCCTCTTGAGACTCTCATGTATCCAGGAATATGGAAAAATAAAGGCGAGGAGGAAGCCTACTCTCTAGCATTTATGGGAGACTAGCGTCCGATGTAGTTTGCTGTTTAGAATGTGTCTGTGTTAAAACATCTCTGTGGAGGTAGTGGGGGAGCCATTGTTTTGTTCACTCTGCAGGAAAAAATTGGACCACTGGCCTTACAAACACATCATTACTGCGTATAAGGTTAGAGAAGACATAATAATCATTTCGGCTCCAAGCTTCCACTGTGATTTTACACTGTGGTTTTACCTTTCTCCCAAAGCTTCTAGACAATAGCCATAGCTTAGGCCCACAGGCTCCAAAGGTAGCCAATTAAAATCCTGGTAAACAGAAGCATCTGCCCTCTTCTCTCTTAGTGTTTCCTCTGTGGCTAAAAATAAAAAGTGGATGGAAAGGCCTGTTACTCTTCAGACCTATTTGATCCTGGGAGACTGAAACAAGTAAGACCAAGCTGATGGCTGCCTCCTTCCAGTAGAATGTTCCCTGTGACATCTTAGCCTATGGCCGTCAGTCTGGTTCTGCATGTCTTTCCTGTCTCTCCATCTGTCTCATTCTCTCTGCCTTCCTGTATCTGTCAGGATGTTGGTGGGGCGGGTCCAGGAGGGGGACGGGGCGCAGGGGGGTGTGTCTGCCTGTTTCCCTCTTTGTGTGTGTGCGTGTGTGTCTGTTTTCATAGCCCTCTGTCTCTCTGTCCCTGTTTCTCACTCTGCATGTATCTTCCTGTGTCTGTTTCTTGCTGTTCTGTCTCTGTTCCTCTTTGCCAATCTCTCTGCATCTATCTATCAGGAGGTTGTCATTCTGTGTCTCTCTCATGGTCATTCAATCTGTCAGAGCTGCACAATGACTTTTTTGGCCCTAGTCACTTCTGCCCTCATGAGCACCTTCCTCTATAAAAAAAAATATGAAAACATATTTTAGGACTACATTGGCATAAGGCAAGTTTATATAATCCATGCTGAATTCATTAATATTCATTATTTTTATTAGATTCATTTTTTATTCTTGATTTTAAAAAAGATTAAAACATTTTTGTGGAGCCCTAAAACTGTGATGGTCCTAAGGCACCATACCTATGGTGCCTAATGGGTAAGTCACATTACACACACACACACACACACACACACACACACACACACACACCATCCTCCCGATCAGGGGCCTGGCCTACTGTTGTCTCAGCTTAGAAGACTATAGGTTAGGTCATCTTATCCACTTCTGCTCTAGACTCTGGGGCTCATGTTATTTTTTTTCACACATTATTTTACTTCTCACAGATTAGGTTGGTAACCCCTATCTCTTTCTTATGTTGGAATGCAAAGATCTAAGCTTCTGGTTAGAGCTTCAGGATGGAAATAAATTTTTTTTATTTATTTCTCACAGGCTTTAGTTCTAGGTTAGACACAAGGAATTCTCTATGTGATCATTTCTAGTCCATTAAACATCTGCCTCAGGATGCAGCTGAGCTCCAGGAAGGGCTCAGATCTTCCTTTCCTTGCCTCATTTCCTGCTTCTCTTAAGCTGAGAGCTGGCTGGGTGAAGGCAGCAGGATTGTGTGGCCATCCATCTCCGTATCCAGAAACACCTGTCCACACCCTATTGTGACATGAATTACACCCACTATCATTTCTCTGGATGCCTTGGTATCTCATATGTAATCAAGCTTGATTTGTCTGCTTGGGGGACTGAAGGACAATGGCATATGGTGTGAAGCAAGTTCAACTGGATTTGATCACCTTTGCTTGTGGAGACTAAGAAACCTTATATGAGAATCCTTAACAATAATTTGCCTCCAAACCTAATGATCATGCACACTCTTACCTCAGGAGATGGTTTCAGGTTTGATATTTGGCTGTTTAACTCATTTCCATAATAGTCCTAATTAAAAAGTCTCTTGCAAAAAAAAATCCTCAAGCATTTTTGCTATCTCCCCGGGAAATAGAATAAAATAAAATTGATTTTCTTCTTTATCAGCAAAACTTGTAAATTGAAGGCACAAATCCCAGGAAGCCAGTACATAAAATTTATCTTAATGTTGCTAATTGGACCCCAAAATACCCTTTTTTGTTTTGTCAAGTTTTGGAAAACAACTAAATTCCACCTGTTCATTCATATTTGCCTATCTCTCCAGACCCCAATAGAAAATATGTCCAATGTGCCCCTCATAAACATTTTCTTACTTTTAGAAGAACTATTTGACTGTTTCTGGCTTCAGACTTTCCTTTCTGTCAGTTTTTGCTTACAGTGATGTACTTACGGTTTTCTTTTATTTGCTAGTGGATTTCCCTCTCTGATCCTTCTGTGTTATCAACATACATTTACCTTCTAATTTCCTTCTGGTGTCAGAGATCTGTGAGCAATTTGTTTTATTTAACACCAGAGGAAAAAAAATTAAACTTATAAATCTAATAGTGGTAATACTTTAAAGCACAAATGTCTGTTCTTTTAACATCCTATGCATTTCTCACCCAGTTCTCCAGCATTTCCATTGGTTTGATCCAATCCCAAGATTCTCATCTTCCAACAAGCCAGGGCACAAAACAGATGAATGACAAAGACATCAGGTTCCTAATAATATAACCATAAAGGTTCCCTTATGCATGGTCACGTGATGTCACTAAGTTAGGTTCAACATGTGAAATTTCCAAACAATTTGAATCCCAACATCTGAAGAAAAAACACCAAGTATGTGAGATACATGATCACACTCATTCAGAGAGGTTCACCTTGAGGGGCACAAACAAAACAACTGCAATGAAAACACTAAGGTTGATGCCTGTATTTCTATTCACTCTCCATCCCACACCAGAACCACCGAAGAAATAGGAAACAGGAAAAACAGAGCATTGTTGCATAGGAAAGTATCTGATTATTTAAAGTCATGACAAAATGAATACTGTTAACCTTTTAAAACAAAACTTAGGCAAGAGATCAAAAGGGGCAAGACATGGAGAAGCACAGTTTTACCAAACAGGCCAGATTTTCTTTATATTTCTTATTTCCAAGTGACACTGTAGGTCCTGACCCCTCATGCCTTCCTCCAAGTTAATGAGACAAAAACACAGGTTGGCTCTTGAGGGTCCTGCTCATGTATACATAACACTTTCAGTGAGCTCTAGACCACAGCACCTGAATGTGTTTAAGTTTATATAAATATAAAGATTCTATTATAGAAAAAAAGAAAAATCATTACCAATTCAGGTAACAAAGTAGTATATCAAAGCTCAATGTGAGTTGTTTTAAAAAAAGAAAACATAGTTACTTCTTTTAAAGAAAAAAAGCAAATTTTCAATACTCTGTAACATCAACAAATAATAATACAGAAACTAACAAACAAACAAAACAAAGCTAGTACCTAGTTCAGTGGCCTTACCATTGTTCTGAAGGACTCCTGGGTACTGTGGAAGCTCAGAGGTCACCGAGCGATGGGGGTGTTCAGCGGCAGTGAGAGGTGACAGCATGCCGGCAGTCCTCACAGCCCTCGCTTGCTCTCAGTGCCTCCTCTGCCTGGGCTCCCACTTTGGTGGCACTTGAGGAGCCCTTCAGCCCCCCGCTGCACTGTGGGAACCCCTTTCTGGGCTGGCCAAGGCGGGAGCCGGCTCCCTCAGCTTGCAGGGAGTGTGGAGGGAGAGGCGCGAGCCGGAACCGGGGCTGCGCGCGGCGCTTGCGGGCCGGCTGGACTTCTGGGTGGGCGTGGGCTTGGCGGGCCCCGCACTCGGAGCAGCCTGCCGGCCCCGGGCAATGAGGGGCTTAGCACCCGGGCCAGCGGCTGCGGAGGGTGTACTGGGTCCCCCAGCAGTGCCGACCCACCGGCGCTGCGCTCCATTTCTCACCGGGCCTTAGCTGCCTTCCCGCGGGGCAGGGCTCGGGACCTGCAGGCCGCCATGCCTGAGCCTCCCACCCCCTCCATGGGCTCCTGTGCGGCCGGAGCCTCCCTGATGAGCGCCGCCCCCTGCTCCACGGCGCCCAGTCCCATCGACCACCCAAGGGCTGAGGAGTGCGAGCGCACGGCGCAGGACTGACAGGCAGCTCCACCTGCGGTCCTGGTGCGGGATCCACTGGGTGAAGCCAGCTGGGCTCCTGAGTCTGGTGGAGATGTGGAGAACCTTTATGTCTAGCTCAGGGATTGTGAACACACCAATCGGCACCCTGTGTCTAGCTCGAGGTTTGTGGATGCACCAATCGACACTCTGTCTGGCTGCTCTGGTGGGGCCTTGGAGAACCTTTGTGTCCATACTCTGTATCTAACTGATCTGAAGGGGACGTGAAGAACTTTTATGTCTAGCTCAGGCATGGTAAACGCACCAATCAGCGCCCTTTCAAAACAGACCACTGGGCTCTACCAATCAGCAGGACGTGGGTGGGCCAGATAAGAGAATAAAAGCAGGCTGCCCGAGCCAGCAGTGGCAACCCGGTCGGGTCCCCTTCCACACTGTGGAAGCTTTGTTCTTTCGCTCTGCAATAAATCTTGCTACTGCTCACTCTTTGGGTCCATGCTGCTTTTATGAGCTATAACACCGCGAAGGTCTGCAGCTTCACTCCTGAAGCCAGCAAGACCACGAGCCCACCGGGAGGCACGAACAACTCCAGGTGCACTGCCTTAAGAGCTATAACACTCACGGCGAGGGTCAGCGGCTTCATTCTTGAAGTCAGTGAGACCAAGAACCCACTGATTCCGGACACAGCAGGAGGCAACCCATGGAGGAAAGTACCACTTTTTTTTTTTTTTTTTTTTTTTTTTTCGAGACAAGAGTCTAGCTCTGTCACCCAGGCTGGAATGCAGTGGCGTGATCTTGATCTCAGCTTACTGCAACAACCTCCACCTCCCAGGTTCAAGCAATTCTCCTGCCTCCGCCTCCCAAGTAGCTGGGATTACAGGTGTGTGCCACCAGGCCCAACTAATTTTTGATTTTTTTTTTTTTTTTAGTAGAGATGGGGTGTCACCATGTTGGCCAGGCTGGTCTGGAACTCCTGACCTCAAGTGATCCACCTGCCTTGGCCTCCCAAAGTGTTGGGATTACAAGTGTGAGCCACCGCATCTGGCTGGGGAAGTACACTTCTATGGGTTTTATACAGTGGGTTCTCCATAAGACATCGTTACAAGAATATTTCTAGTAATCTAAAAAATTAGCTTGAACATACAGGTGATTCCTCTAATTTAAGAAAAATCACAGTAAAGCTGATCCCTGAGAAACAGTAATTGGTGCCATTTTAAATCACTTTGTTCAGATGTCACTGCTGCACTACTGATAAAACTAAAACTGGAAACTACCTAAATATCCAATAATCAAGTATTGACATATACTGAGTATAGAGTTTTAGGCAATATTAATAATGATACTGTGGTTTTAAATATGTTGACATGGGGAGATGTTCATAATAAACTTGAAGGATTTAGAAAAGATCATGGAAGATTAAGTATAGCATAATTGCATTTGTAATGTGTATGTATTTATCACATATATAAAATTATACATGTCACATAAATACACATACACACATGGATATGAATATGTGTCCCTAAGTCTCTTTTTTCTTCCTCCATTCCCTCTCACCTGAAATTCCTCACAAAAGCTTAATATAACCAGTCTCTCAAGGCAGGACAAAGGGAAGGAAAAGGACGAGACAAGGGAAACCAAAACTCTTCAGCAAGCAGAAGGAGAAAAAAACAAGGAACACATATAATTCTTGTCTCCTCATAAAAGACAACTATAAAGTGTTTCTAATCATTTTAGGTGACTTGAAGGCATTGATTTAGGAATTTTAAAAGTCTGTTTTTCATGCATCCCACCTTCTCCATTTGTCTTTTTCATGACAATCTGAAGTAATTTCCACTTCTCTGGTATCGTCAGTTGAGCTAACATGCATAGAAGTGCCCACTACAGCACCCAGCACCTGGTATGACCTCAATAGATGTTTCCTTCCTCCCTTTCCTTACTGCCAATTCGGTCTAAAAATGTGTTAATGATCTTAAATAATAATGAATCCGGGCCACATGAATTCACTTTGCCTTGAAAATTTCTCAATGGGCAGCATAATCGAGTAGCAAAGTGAAGTTTGAGACCTTCCCAAGGACCAAACACTTGAAAATGAGAACAAGATGCTGAATAGGCCCAAGGCACAGCCAGTTTGTAGTCATTATTCTCTGGACCTGGCTCCAGCATTCTGATTAAACAGAAGGGTGCTGTCTGTTGGCCAGGTTTCATTTTCCGACACTCTTCCCAGTGATCTTGGCCCCACTTGAGTCCCCATCTGTGTGCCTTTGAACACTGTGCATGCTCTGTGCAGATGAGGAGTGCAGGCACACTGCTGGACGAGCTACCCACACACACTCCCCAGCAGGCTGCAGGCGTCTCTGGCCAGCTTCCCTGCTGAAAAGCACTGGGGTTGCAATCCAACGGCTCTCTCAGGGTGGAACCAAATGAGAATATATTTTATGACATTCATGCACCTCTTTACCACATTAACACAGACAATGAACTCATAATTAAGTGTGCGTTGGTTTAATGTTATTTTTTCCTAAGGCCGCTAAGAGAGAAAATTTGCAAACTCAAGAAAAAATCTATATCGATTTCAAGGTAATATCTCAGGGCAATAATATCTTCAGTTAAAGGGGAAAAAACCTTGAATTAAGGTGTCCGCACAAAAATATCAGTTAGTGGCTCTGCTACTTACTATCCATGAGGCTTTAAATAAGTTATTAAACCTCTCTGTGCTTCAGCTTACCAATCTGCAAAACGAGATAGTAATAGTAAGTACTCAAAGGACTATGATGATATTAAAGAGTTAAATTTATAAAGCGCTTAGAACAGTGCATGGCATAAAGTGAGCATAATATAAATGTTTGACAGATACATAAATGCATAATTGGGTGGAGGGAAGTAAGGCGATATTCAGTGAGCATCTACTCTATTTTAGGAGATTTCATGTATTATCTCATTTGCCTCGATGATCAGTTTGTAAATGAGCATTATTTCTTGACCTCATTTTATAGAAAAGAAAAGGTTCAAGTAAAATAAAGTGACTTGCCCAAGTTTGCATGCTAGTAAGTGACGAATCTGAGATTTATAAAGAGGTCTGAATCCAAATCTTTGTAGCATACCATGCACATAACATTATTTAATTCTAAATTCTATGCCCATTATTTCGTTTAATTCTTACAAGAATCCTTTCTGATAAGTAAGTAGCACCAGCCCTTGTCTCTACCCATAGTGCATCCAACTCAATCTGTCTCTGGTGGCAGCAATAGGTATGTGTAACAGAAGGTCACAGTGCTCACCCCAGCTGAAATAGGTATGAATTTAGCTTCCCTAGTGGCACATTAGGTATTCATTTACTAAAAATGATAAATGCTGAAAGTACTATGCAAGAAATATAATCCATCTACCCGAACTGGAAAGGACTAGTAGTTAGTTCTAGGAAGAAAAGAAAGACACTGGAGAGTAACAGTCGCCAGAATTTCTGTACTCCATTATCAACATATTTTTGAGAATATGCCCCAAATATATTCAAACAAAAAGTAAGCAGTAACAACTGATGAGCTAAAATAAATAGGATTTCTGAAACTGTCTCCAACTTTCCACTTAGGCAATCACTGATTCAGAACATAGCAAAGGGTGGGGTGGAGAAAGGGGCGACTGGAAGACAGGACAGAACAGGGAGAATGAAGTGAAGCAGAGAAAGAAGCAAGAGAGAAAAGGTGAAGGAGAAGTGGAGGGAGAAGGGAAGAACAAATAAGAGAACGAAAAATGAGAAAAGGGGTAATGGCAAAAGAGAAAGGACAAGATGAGAGAAAAGGAAGAGAAGACAGGAGAGAGAACCAATGGTTAGCAAGCACCCCACTTTCTCCCGAACCCTTTATAATAGGAAAACAAACACAGAACTCCTCCAGTGGAGTAACCTCTATCTGTGTGCTGTTTCTCAAGTTGCATCTATAAAGAGGATCTCTACTAAGTTTTGTAAACGTTCTTCCTAATTCTTCATATTTCTTTTGTGAATTCTGAGGAGACTCCCGTAAGTCTCCTGAGGTCCAGTGTGCCTGGTACAGGAGTCACAGTTGTGCTCCGGCTCTAAAACCTGAAGAGCCCTCCTGAGGAAGTGGCTACCATGAACGCCACTTCCGCCTCTGGCAGCTGCTGGCGGACATGACTCCAGGCACCGCAGCTCTGAACCAGCTCAAGTGCTGCACTCACTTGATTATGGCCACTACCGCCTCTGACAAGCCATCAAGAATACTAACCATCCTTTCCCACAAAGGCTCCTCTTTCCCGTTTCTTCTATAACAACATTCCCCCCAACCCCGAAGCTCTGGAGGCCTGTTGGCTAGCGCAGGTTGATTGATAATAACTGTGTCTTCCAGCAAAAGCTTCCACCCCTGAGGATCACAGATGGCGAATGACTTGCGGTAATTTTGTTACCAAAGAACACGGGGCTCAGGCATCTAAGCCATATTCCGCAGAGAATCCTTTCCAGTCACATCCACAGAGGAGGCTTTTCGCAGCCCTAAGCTTTCACTTGAGTTGTTATCAGAGTTTTCCATCACTGACTGTTTAAGAAAATATTAAAATGACTCCAAACAGACTGCTGCTCTACAATTTCAGTTCCCTTGCCTGGTTGTGTGTGTCCAAATGCAGTCTAAGGAAAGCATGTTGGTGCTGTCTGCTGTCTGTTTCCTCAGGTGTGCAAATTCTCCTCCCTGGGAGCCAAGTGGCCCCCTCAGCCAGCAACAGTGACAAGAAGAGATGGATAAAGTGGTATCAAATGTCTGCTGACCTTAGTGAGGGGAGACAGAGCCACATAATTGTCTACAGAAAGGATTATCCATTCTGGTCATTGTACTCAAATGCTTAGAAAATTCTGAACATTCTTCTTGCCTGAGGGAAAGTACTACACGACGAACAGAACCATTTTGGTGTGAAATCCACCTGATTTTAAATCCTGGCTTTACCATAAACACATTTGCTCTGTGACTTTGAGTAAATTACTTGGTTTTCCTAAACCTTGGTTTCCCTTGTCATGAAAATAGGACAAATAACACCTAACTTAGAACGTTGTGGTGAGGATTAAATAAGATTATGTAGGTGTGGCAGGCAAATTTACTAAAATTACTTTCAAATTGCAACATTTTCTGTTTATTTTTCTTTTCTTCTCCGTTCAAGCAGATAGACAAACTCTTTCATTCTCTGCATCAGGGATTGGTTTCCTCAAAAAGTAGAGGTAACCAGCTATCAAAGGCTCTTCTTGAATTCTGTAAACACTGAAGTCCATTAAAAAATATAATGCCTAGAAGCCTGTAATCCCAGTACTTTGGGAGGCCAAGATGGGCAGATCACGAGGTCAGGAGATCGAGACCATCCTGGCTAACACAGTGAAACCCCGTTTCTACTAAAAATACAAAAAATTAGCTGGGCATGGTGGCGGGCGCCTGTAGTCCCAGCTACTCGAGAGGCTGAGGCAGGAGAACGGCATGAACCTGGGAGGTGGAGCTTGCAGTGAGCCAAGATCGTGCCACTGCACTCCAGCCTGGGATGACAGAGCCAGACTCCGTCTAAAAAAAAAAAAAAGAATGCCTAGCAATAATGAGAGTACATGGTACTGAAAGATACCATTTATTATAGCAACGAAAGACACTGAAGATCTAAATAAGTAGATTTGGATAGAAATAGAGATAGAAAGATTCAACATTATAATGTTACAAAGATACCAACTCTTCCCCAAAACTATAAATTTAATGAAATTAAATAAAGATATTAAAATTTTTCAAGCCAATTATAAAATTTCTGTAGAAATGCAAAAGGCCAAAAATGACCAAGACATTCTTGAAGAATAAGGTCTAGGGGTGAGAATGTGAGAGGAGACTTGAGTAATCAGACTTAAAGCTTATTGTAAAGGTATAGAAGCTAGTGGCAATATGGTACTGACTCAAAGACAACAGACCAAAGGCACACCACCGACAGCCCAGAAATAAATCCAGACATATAGGGAAATTTGGTAGATGACAGAGATATCATTACAGATTATTGGGAAACGTAAATGATGCTGAGACAATTATTAGCCATATTAAAACATAGATGAAATAAGACTCCTCCTTCATGTTAAAGACATATATGTGTATATTCGCGTATATACAGGTATACATGTAGAAATATGTGTGCATATATATATATAAACATATACATATGTTTTCAATTGACCTGTTATGAAGGAGGGGGTCTTATTCCATCTATTTTTTGAATATAGAAATTAATTGTTTCCACTTTCCCAATGATCTGTAATGTCATCTATCAAATTTACATATATGCATGGATTCATTTCTGGGCTTTCCATTGTGTCTCATTGGTCTGTCTTTGTGTCAGTACCACACTGCCCAAATATATCAGTACCACATTGCCCAACTATATAAGCCTATATGTAAATACACACACACACATATGCATACACAAATATATATGAACTTGGAGTAGAAAATAATTTTAAAAATAAAACAACAAAATATCAACCATAAGGAATAGTTTGATAATTTGACCACCTTATTTTTTTAGTTTATTAAAAGAATTTATTTCAAAAAGTGAAAATGTACATTGCAGATTGAGAGAAGATATTGCAACATGTATAACTGACACTGGATTAGTAAGCAGAACATACAAGAACTTCTACAAATCCATTAAGAAGGTGAAAACAACACAAAATCAAAATGGGTAAAAATCATAAACAGACATTTCACAAAAGATGAAATAAAAATATCAATTAAAAATGCAAATATTCTAAGCCTAATTGATTTGCCAAAAAGGTAAATTGAACTGTAAAGTATAAATTCATACATACCAATCTGACAACTTTTTAAAATGCTGACAAAACCAAGTGTTGGCAAAGATATG
The DNA here is from genome assembly GCF_009828535.3 of Hylobates moloch. Lineage (NCBI taxonomy): Eukaryota > Metazoa > Chordata > Mammalia > Primates > Hylobatidae > Hylobates > Hylobates moloch. The sequence continues at coordinate 149,796,933 of NW_026652280.1, forward strand.
GAAAAACAGGACTTCTTATATTCTACTTATATTGAAAATACTATTCTATTTTGGAAAATAATTTTGCATTATATAGTAACATTAAAGACTGTTCATGGTTTCATTCGGCAATGCCATTCTTAAGTATGTATGTACATGTGGGCACCCCTTCCACGCAGGCACAACAATGTATAAGAGAAGACTGGCAGCATTATTCCTAACACTCCCAAACTAGAGCTGACTTAACAGTTTATCAACAACACATAGATAAGTAAACTGTGGCTTAATCATACAATGGAATACTATATCACAGTACAAATTAAGAAATAGATTCATCCACCAGCATGGATGAATCTCACAAATCATGTGGAATCAAAAAGGCAAGTGGCAGAAGAAATACACATAGATGATATCATTAATGCAAAATCTAAAATCACGCAACACTAAAAAATATATTGTTTAGGATTGTATATATAAAGGGTAAAATTATACAGGAAAGCAAGATATTGATAAACACAAAGAAACGTTACCCCTGTCAGGGGATATAGGAGGCATTGCTAAGGAAATTTAAAAGGGGGCTATGAAATCGCATTATATTTTTCTTCATATATCTTACACGTTTTATATATATATATGTATATAAAAAACATATATAAAAATTTCAGAATAATTTTAATTTATGTGATGCAATGAAGGTCAATAAGATGTTAGTAGAGGTTTGATGGAAGCTATTACAAGAGAAGGATTGTTTAACATTCTGAAAAGTTTTCCAAAGCCATTGTGTCTCTCTACTGGAAGATGTGGGTTGCAAATATAAAACCTGGAAATGCCAGCTATTTCCCCTTCATAAAGGAATAGATCTCAGATTCAATGTCGTATCACAGTCACAAAACATTAAGGAAGAATGAAACTAGTACTTTGATGACACTGTTGAACTGCTGAATCAAACCAGTCTTGAAGCTTGCACTACATGTGACCCATTCAGATATACAAGACAGTAAATATTCTTATTTAAAATACATGATACGGAAGGGAGATAATGTTCTTAAATACTAGCCATCAATTAAGAAAATAAAACAGTAAAACCTAGTGCTAGGTATACTCAGGAAGACTTTTGGAGTACAGGGAGAGAGAATCAGGAAGGCAAACAGAAAAAAAGATTTACACCCCATCCCCACCAGTAGAGACTCAATTATTGGCCATGAAGCATCCTGAGGGAAGACCTTAGGATGGATCCTGGGCACTGTCTGAGTCAAGGGGCAACTAGCCGAGTGTGACAGATGAGCAATGACCAGAATTTTGGCATGGTACTCACAGGTCAGTGCAGAGCTCCAAGAAGGGCCAAAGTTAAGCTTCCTGCCACCTGAGAGGGATGGGGACATTAAAATCAGAGTTTAATATTTCAAAAATGTGAAATGTTCTATTTCTTGCATATCTCAGTTTACAGACTAAGATTCAAATCTGCTACATAAGCAAAGTGCCCAACAAAGAATTTCCCAAAGCAGGCCTTGGAAAACACTAGTCTCCCTTGAAGAAGGGTTTCATGCTCATGTAGGTTTAAATGTTGTGTGCTACAACTTGTGCTTATTGATTCATATTACACCTTAGCATATTAAAGTCCTGCAATGAATCTTTTCCTAAATGCCTTCGAGCAATGAACATTTCTAGAGGAAAATCTACCAAAAGCCGAGAAGCTGGAATTGCACTTAACACATCTTGGAAAACACTGTCTCCGTAGAGCACAGTCAGCTTCTCTGTCTACAGGGACATCACACTATTATTCTCTCACTCAGTACACAAAGCAGAACCCTGGGCTCCACTTACTGTAGTCTCAGAGAGTGACATTTTTCCATCTTCTAGTAAAGATGGAAAATCCTGGTCTTCTGCCAGATCTGAATTCACAAGATGAAGTTCGACATTCCCTGAATTTGAGTGCTTCTGCTGTCACAGTAACAAACTGTTGGTGAAAGGTTTTACCAGTAACTGTTAAATCACGTTAAGTTTGTCAGGAAAACGATAAGAGAGTATCCTGGAAAAGCACCCCCCTCCACCCCAACCCTTTAAAATACCTATGCTTGCATTTACTGTTTCTTTCAGAGATTAGAAATCAGACAAAGAGGACTGGGGCTAGCATTTTAAAAATAATATGAGAATTTAATAAGTTTAGACTCTAGAATTGCTGACATTCTTGTATTGATTGAAGGGGTTTAGGCTGCAGAAATAGCTTTCACTCATGTTCCACTCAAGGTTCTTGAATTGCTTACTTGTGGATTCCTGATGTGAAATGATGAGTAATGGGTGAGGAGGCCGGTCAGAGATAAGGTTGAGCAAAGTGAAATGCCTGAATTACAGGAGGTTGGGAGAGATTGGGAGCAAAGTCATAAAAGATTTCCCATGCTTGCCATAAGCCACCATGCTGTTAAAATAGATACAGAGTAGGGGCCTCTAACATCCCTTCACACAGCAGGTATGTTTTTAAAAGGGTAAATTAGAATTTTTATAAAAACTTTAAAAATTTAAGATGTGATGGAAAGGTTCAGAGACTAATAGGACATAAACTTGCTTATATATAATCATATATAATCATATATAAATCATATATAATTATAGGACACAAATGTATAATGTACCCACAGGTGCACATATGCATAATTGATCCATAGTTTGAGAAGTTTTTATTATTGAGAGATGACTCCTAAGCAAAACTCTCTTGAACTATGAACACACCTTGCAAAGATGAGAACGGAAAATATGAAAATATTAACTATGCCTGACTTCGAATGTTGTGACTATGGCTGGTCTTTTTCTCTCTTTTAGTTTTATGTATACTCCAAAGTTTCTGTGATAAATGGGACTCTCACCTGTGGGCCATAAAACATGTTACCACTGGATGAAGCAGTGAGATTTTTAACAATAGACTCCCATAAAGCACAGGAGTGGCACAGAGAGTATGCGTGGAGGGAAATAAACTTCCAGATACATCATTCCATAACATAACTATAGCAAAATTTACTTACTTATACATCTTACGAGTGGATATTTAGATTGTTACCAAAAGTGAGATTCATGGATTGATGAATATCAGCATCTTAAGGCTCTCAATGCATGTTGCCATATTGCTTTTCAGACTGATATGCCATGTGATGTTAATACCAGGCATATGTAAACAGGTCTGTCTTAACTTGCTGACTTTACGTATTAAAAATCTTATTTAACCTTTACCAATCTCACAAACAAAAAAAAATGGTTTTCATTTTAGTTTAACTTGTCTTCTTTGATTACTAGGAAGTTCTACCTTTTCTTGGAAGTTTACTTGCCATATTTGTATTTCCTCTTTCATGAATTGTGAGCTCTTCCTCTCAGCTCTATTTGATGCCATGGGATTTTTATCCAAGAAAAACATAACTTTGCACATTAAGGTTGTTAACCTTTTATTCAATATTTATTGTGAATATTTTTCTGGGTTCATGTTTTAATTTTCATGTGATAAATCTTACTTGTTTTTTTCCTATTTTTTCATTGCTTTTAAAGTTTCAAAATCTTTCTCTATTGGAGATAAAACAAATATTGGTTAAATTTCCTTAGAGTTTTTAAAAGTATTTTCTGTTTAAATTTTAATCCATGCAGATTTTTATTTCTGTCAACAATGTAAAATGAAAATACAACTTAATGTTCCCCTGGATAGCTAATCTTCTCAACATCCTTTCTAATCTTCTCAACATCATTTATAATAGGAAAAGAAAGCCATTTTTTAAAAAATTTAAAAGTGCACGACTATGAAGGACCCCTTTGAACAGTGTTTTCAGTGGTCACTCCTCTCCCCACAGGTAAAGCACCCCTGTTATGTTACATAAATACTGATCCACCTTAGGCATCCATCAAGATGCCAAAAGCAAAAGATAGCCCTCAGTTCCCATTTTACATAGGCCTTCTTTGTTAGTCTTCCTCTCTCTGCTGTGATCCACCAAACTAGGGAGGAGGCGAAGTTAGCCTATTCTTTCATTGCTCACAATTCCTAGAGTACAAACAGCCAATCAGTAAATCCCAAGGGTGTTCTTTGGGGGTGGCTGGGATAGCCAAGGGTTCACAAGTTTTAAAAGATGACACCTGATGATAGAGATGAAGAGAAAAATAAAATGGACCCATCACGCTGCACCAGTGGGAAAATAAAAGAATATTCTACATGGGTGGCATCCACTCAGAGCGGCACCAAGGAGGAAAAGCTGTTCATGGTTTGAGTACAGATGTAATGAATGAACTCTGAACTACAAATGAGGAAGCCCGAGGCTTCGATTCTGATTCTGCCTCTAATGACTTTGACCAAGTCAATAAACTTTGTAAGACCCCATATCTCTCATCTGTAAAAAGAATGGGTTTGATTCTTACAGGATGTAGTTTAGAAGTTCATAGGCTGACTGTACAGATATAATTTGGCTTGAATGGTGTTTTAATTTTTTTTTTTTTTTTTCCTGAGACAGTCTTGCCCTGTCACCCAGGCTGAAATGCAGTGGCGCGATCTCGGCTCACTGCAACCTCGACCTCCCAGGTTCAAGTGATTCTCCTGCCTCAGCCTCCCGAGTAGCTGGGACTACAGGCGCCCACCACCACACCCAGCTGATTTTTGTATTTTTAGTAGAGATGAGATTTCACCATGTTGGCCAGGATGATCTCAATCTCTTGACCTCGTGATCCACCCACCTTAGCACCCCAAAGTGCTGGGATTACAGGCGTGAGCCACCACGCCCGGCTTTAATTTTTTTAATGTAATAAGACAATGCAACCTGTTTCTAAGAGCCCCTGTTGTCATGCAGCTAGTTTCACTCCGTTGTGCTACCTACCTGGCCTCGGAAGGGGTCTAAATGATCTGTAAAGTCTCTCTCAGCTTTATTAAAAGGTCCAGTTTATTGGAAATCCACATTGGCTCTGCTTTTATACATATGTAACAAACCTGCACATTGTGCACATGTACCCTAAAACTTAAAGTATAATAATAATAAAAAAAAATACATCCCAAATCTAGCCTCTTCTCATCACCTCTACTGCCACCACCCTGCTCCAAGCTGCCTGCCAGGACTTTTGCAATGGGTTCCTAACAGGTCTCCATGCTTTTCTGCAGTCTTTTCCCAAAGCAGCCAGAGTAGTCTTTCTAAAGCATAAATAAAGTTGTCACTGTCACTCAACTATCACTTAATCAAGGACACCTAGTCTGACTTCCCTGTTTTAAATAGCAATCCCTTTTTCTAAACTCTTGATCACACTTGCTCTGCTAGACTTTCCAGATAGAATTGTCTCCTTCTCACATACTATGTAATTTTCTTATATGTTGTGAGTTTTGTTTTGTTTCTGATCTGTTTTGTCCCAATAAAGTATAAGACCACTGAAGACAAGCATTTTTGTGCATTTTGCTTAGTGGTTACTGTAGCCCTAGTGTCTAAACTACAACCTGGCACAGAGTGGGTACTCAATAAATAATTGTGAATAATTATGAACTTATCAATAATTCTTTTCTCTCTCCTAGAATAAATTCTTCTGGCTCCAAGAATTGGCATTTCAAAATGGAGAGCGGATTCTCTTCTGGAAGCTGTCCCATTACAGCAAACCACTTTACACCCAGACCGCAGCCTGCAAAATTCTCAGCAAGGAAGTCTCTTGCCAAATCAACAAGAATCGGGGAGACTTTTGTGTAATAAGCATAAAGGCAGCCCACAAAGACATGAGTTCAAACAAGAAGGAGACTTCTTTTCCACAGCCATCAAGGAAGGAATCAATATGAGGATCAATTTGTAAAACAAACAAGGCAGCCAGTCCCAAATACAGGCTCAGAGATGCTCATATGAAATAGGTCAAAGTTCCATGGTATCATCTACGTTCTTTGAGCCTGTTGTCCCTTGGGTTCATCTCTGGGTCTGTTTGCTGAATTCAAACACACTGACAATAAAATCCTACATTTCTCAAGAGGAATACATTCTCTTTCAAAGACTAGAAAAGGTCAGCCCCCTGCCCCCCAAACCTGAGCTGCTTGCAACAGCTTTTGGATAAATCTCTTTTGAGTATGGACTGAATGAGGACACGTACCCCTCACAGAGGTGACCCGTCTTACTGAGGATGGACATTTTCTATCTGTACCTGGTGTTCCTGGTCATTGCCACCCTTCCCTCCCTCTCCCGGGCCTGTCATTAACTGAGGGTGTGGCTCAAATATGGCCACAGACTTTGATTTCACAGACCACTATGGATTTCAGTTTCATTATAACTGGGTAGCTACCAAATGAAACTCTAATTTAGAAATGAAACAATAAAGAGAGATGACAGGAACCGTTCTAAGGTTGCCAACTTTTTTTTTTTTTTTTTTTTTTTGAGACAGAGTTTCGCTCTTGTCGCCTAGGCTGGAGTGCAGTAGCACAATCTCGGCTCACTGCAACCTCCGCCTCCCAGGTTCAAGCAATTCTCCTGCCTCAGCCTCCTGAATAGCTGGGATTACAGGCACCTGCCACCATGCCTGGCTTATTTTTATGCTTTTAGCAGAGACGGGATTTTGCCATGTTGGCCAAGCTGGTGAACTCCTGACCTCAGGGGATCTGCCGGCCTTGGCCTCCCAAAGTGCTAAGATTACAGACGTGAGCCACCGTGCCTGGCCGGTTGCCAACTTTTCATTTTGTCAAGTAAATATACCCAATGAGATATTTTGGGACAACCAGAGGAAAAAAGTACATTAATATCAAAATAAGTTCAATAATTTCAACTTTCTGAATTCTTTATTTTTTCTCAGCATGTCAGAGAAATTTTCTCAGGAACCACTATTTGGTGGGTATGGATGCAAATACCCCTGAATCCCTTATCCGGAATGATAACAGCTCTGCCTGAGGCTCTATTAGGGAGCACAGAGATGATTCTAACTTCATGCTTCACATTAGGGTGAAAAAGAGGACCTCTGCCTCCCTGGGTTCCAGGCACACAGGCATTACGGCATCCCCTCTAAGTCACAACACTGAAGAGCAGTTAGAATCTGGGAGAGAAGACAGGGCTCATTAACAAGGTCTCAGATTTTGGAGGGTGTACTCATAGTGGATGTGACACAGCCCAGGGTCTTTAGGTAACTAGACAACCAGTTTTCTTTTTTCCAGTCGTTTCAAAATCCTTCAACAGCGTTTGCTGATCAGCACATGGCATGTGGCCTTATACTAAGAAAGCCACAGTCGGAGAGTCAGTTCCATTATAACTGGACACCTACCAAATGAAAGTTTAAAGCAGGTTGTGCAAACCAGTGGTGCACAAACTGAACATGGCACCCAAATATGTTTTCCAGGTTAGGGGAATCACTGAGGATATTCCCACACTTTAGCTGTCTATGTTTAAATATTGTGAAGTTTGCCTAAGACTCTACATTTCTAACTTCTCTTGAAAAATCTGAAAATTTGGCAACAAAGGGCCCTCATTCCAGCACGGCCACAAGTGACTGCAGCTGTGCAGAGATGAACCCTGCCCTCTTCCCTTGGCTAAGTCATTATATTACATTACTTGCCTGGCGTCAGGAAACCTCCATGTTGGTAACTTCCGGCTTAGCGTATGGAAGGTTATTTATACTCCACACAATCCCTAAAAGGATTGAAAGAAACTTACAAAAGACTGACAACAAGGAGTAAGGGGGAAGAGGGAGAAGAAACAATTAGATAGAGCGATGAGTAGGGTCATGACCCACAGTATCCATCACACAATTATATACACTTTCCTGGAGTTGGGCTGCAAATTGGGTCCAGGCTTCTTCACAGCTGACCGGAGTTTAGAGTTTGAGACCAAAACAAGTCAAATTCCCTCCCTCTAGGGAAATACAATTTTGCTGTAGTAATAACATTAAATGCCATGCAGCAATAAAACATGAAAAAAAAGGTAAGACAAGGCGGCATAAAGTGCCGAAATGTGTGGTCTTAAGGGTGGCAGAGTGATCTGGGAGGTCCCTGGTGGGAGAGGGCAATGGCGAGGAATGAGTAAGATGGAGAGATTTGACAAAGTGGCCCTCAGCTGAGCCACAGAAGGTGGGTACATCGTGGTTAGGCAGAGCACTCCATCAGCGGTATAGAGGAAAACACACTTGTGTCAAAACTACAGGAGAAAAGCCTGTCAAATTCATTCAGCCATCAGGTAATGCCCTTAACTTCCAGCACACCTACTTTGCTTCCTCAAGTACTTTCTTTATTTGGGTTGCTGTCAAACTATGGGAAATTCTAAGCTAGTTAGAAATGAAATGCCTCTTAGAGTTCAGTGCATAAGTACCTCAGCTTTGAGACTTGGGGATCCAATCTCTTTCTCTCTCTTCAAATCAAGATCACTCATCCATGGCTTGACCAACTTGTTTTGTGTGGGGGCTGGAGGGAAAGGCTGACTGCCACCAAGCTGTGCTCAGAAAGGAAAGGTCCCACACATTGTGGCAGTCTCAGTCCCCCTGGCTCTGGCACCCCAGTGAAATAGATTGCTTCTGCTTTCTCTCTCTTAAATCTGCATCAAGTATCATCAAGACAAATTCTGACAACTACTTACTGGACAATCCCACCTCTATTTCTGCATGTCACTGATGTAGAGTTTTGTGTGGCCTTAGTGAAATTAATGGCAAATCCATTTGGCAAAGCAAAATAAATCCCAAATTAACAAACAGCACCACTACCACTTCTCGGTTTATTAGTGGAGAAAGATATATTTTGTGCATTTTCTTCAGTTCAATATCTTATCTGTATCAAAATGAGGAACAAAGAGCTCATCACATCAATAACGGAATTTCAAGCAGCTATGGGGATAGGACTACAGTTTTCTTCCCTACATAAATGGAGATCTGTGAGTTCTATAGGGAACGGAGTCTTTCCAGACAAATCAATTAAAAAATTATAAAGCATTTTGGTCGCTAAGTTAGATGGACATGAGAACATCATATACTTCCTTTTCTCTTCTCTATACTGCAGAAGGTAGAAAGTTGCAGTCTTTTTTCATGAGATATTGACTACATCCTCATATCAAAGCAGTCACAGTCATTACAGAGTCTGCCAGTATTTCTGTAAGAAATCCTATCTGGGGAGGATTTACAGAATATCAGCTGCTTTCCATTCACAAAGAGCTGACTTTAAAGCAAGGGTTTCAGTTGCCATGAATTTCCTTCATTTGCCTATTACACATAGAGCAAAGCCATTTTTTGTAGTTTTGACCATTTGCAATTTTACGGAGGTGATAATGAAGATAACAGTCTACTTCCTTCAGAAAATATATATTTTTTCAAGCCTAAGAATCATAAAGATCAGATTCTTATTCAACCTCAGTATGAAAATACATTTATCAAAAAATATGTATTTCATTTTCAGGTAGACTCTGAAGAAAAGGTGGTAAAAAATGCAGCGAGAGTGGTTGCAGATGCTCTGCTCTGGTAAAGAGAAAGAAAGAGCAAAGTAGAGGGGAAAGAAAATAAAGCAAGGAAGGTAGTTCTGCCTCTTTTGACTTTGGACAGTGGCAGGACAGAGCTGGAGTGGGCTGGGAAGGGAGGTGACAGAGGAAGCAACTTGGCAAGACCATAGGTGAAGTAGATTAGCGACAAAGTCCACAAAGCTTAGCAGGGGCTAGACAGAGGAGACAGAGAGTTCCATGAGGCAAGGGGTCATGATCAAGGGGTTGTATATTGAGATTCATAATTGGGGATCAAAAGTTCCGGGACCGAGTCAAAGAGGTCAGGATGTAGGAAAGAGATCGCAAATTGGCTGTCAAGCCCCACAGCATTTCTGGTCTGGAAGGGAGGTGGGATACTCCTGAGAAAGTGGGCACTTGGCCGAGGTTGGGAAGCTGGCTGGAGCAGAGGGACTTCACATTGGCATTGCCTGCTTCTAGCTGTTTTCACTCCATTTTACCAGGCTGCCTCTCAACAAGACCCGAGTATGTCCTTCTATTGGATATAACCCAAAGAAAATATTTCTCTGGGCCACTTAGGGCTGGTCCTACAGAACAGCTGGGCCTGAGATTGTTGGTGACCACAGGGCCTAACACATGGCTGGAGAGACAAATGAGATGAGAGTTCAGGTAATTCCCAACATTCTGGATTGTCTCTGCCCCAAGTGGGACCAAAGAGAGCACAGTCGATGGCTAGCATAATCACAGAAAGGGTGGCAAGTGGAAGCTTAGATGGGTGGCTAAAATCAAGATGGAGCAGGTAGATGAGAATTAGAGTTAGCACCTACTAAGCCAATTGTTAGACAAGATCCTAAGAGCAACTGTTGCTCTTTTATCCCTAGAGATCAAGTTCCATCCTCTAGGCTTTAGAGAATGTTACTTTCATAGGTAGAAAACCACATCCGCTGTTCCAGAAGCCTTTATTCCATATCTGATGATAAGGACAGTAAATCTCAATCTGAGCCAGGGATGCTAGGTCTGGTCCCAATAAAATAAAGGCTGCAGGTTGCCCTTCCTCTGAGACAACTCCCTTTGAGATCCAACACCTTTCTAGGGCAAGGGTGAGAGTTTCGACAGTAAAGACTTGGAAGTATCTACAGACCTACTTGATAGAGTCATCCTTATGCTGAAGACAGCCTACCCTGGGTAATAGAGCCCTGGGCTCCCAGGAAAGGGAGTTACTCATTTAGTGCTCTGCCTCCATCCCCACCTCGTTTATCACTGTGTTCCCTGCAGCTGTGGGAATGTTTGCCGAGAGAAGGTGCCCAATAACATATGGTGAATGAATACATAAATTCGACAACATCCAGTTTTCTGTTGCTACCTATTTCCGGTTAGTTAAGTGCCCCCTGAACACTATAATTTCTTTCTCTGTAAAATGTAGGAAATTTGACCATAACCCAGAAATTTATGAAGAATGTGTTCTACAGCCCATTTGCTTCAAACCTATAGCATGGCACTTCTAACTATGATCCTCAGACCATCTACCTGTGCAACTGCAGATTCCTAGGCCCTAACCAGTCCTATGCAACAAAATCCTCAGGGAGCAGGAATGAGCACAAGAATCTGAAGCTTTCACAAGCAAGGCAGGTGATACCTATGCACACAACGATTTGAGAAACACAGAGACTTACATTTATGAAAAAATACTACGTTTTAGACCCTAAGCTTGAGATTTTATATATTCATTTAATCTGTACAATTACTCTATGAGACAAGTATTACTTTCCTTATTTTCTAAGCAGGGAAAGTGATTCAAACAAGGTTACACAGTCAATAAGCAGCCGAGCCAGGGGCCATCCCTGTGATAAATAAAAGATTCTGAGTCTCATTTTCAGTCTTTTAAAAAACTTTTGATAAAAGTGCATGTTTGTAATAAAGAGCTGAGAGGAAATATGGTTGCATTTGTTGGGTATGAAGCTTCTTACAGCCTATCAAAGTGAGAGAACTGGGGAGAGAAAGACATGGAGGGAAAAGGAAACAGCAACATGAACAAGCAAATGCAATGTTTTTGCTCTAAAGTGAAATGCTACAGTTGAATTTTGTAGTCTTGATTTAAAATGATTAGCAATGCTGGGCTACTATTCTATAACATGCTTAGGGCATGACCCTGTACCAATATCACCACCCCATGTAACAATCATGACCTGCCTACAGATGACCTGGATAACTGATACAATCACAGTTGGTCTCAAAAAATTTAACTGTGCCATAAAAAGAGGCATGATTCATTGGAAGCTGCCATGTCCAACTTTAGGTGTGCTTACCTTGCCAAAATGACTTTTTTTCTCTTCGAAGTAGGTACTACTGTCAAATATCACCTATGTAAGTACTCCTGGAGCAAAATGACCTTGAGTTTTATTGTGATGTGGTAAATGGTCTCTCGATGTTCCTGAAAGAGTTAACTTGCTTCATATAATCAGGAATAGGTAACTTACTTTTTTGTAACCCATTGGAATAAAGGCCTTAAAAGTACAACTGTCTTATCAAGAAAAATCTCTAGCTAATATAATCTAGTTAAAAAAAAAAAAAAGAGCACTAGAGTTACAGTCAAGTGTCTTGAAGTATGGCTTTATCACTAATCAGTTTGGTGTTGTTAGGGTCAAAAAAGACTTCTCCATCTAGTGTTAATCACCTGTCACACTATCCACTACTACTATTTCAGAGGGATTTAATGGCTCTATTAATTCGATAAGTATGAAAGAGCTTTGAAAATATAAGGTGTTATGTGATAACTAAGGATTGTGTCTGAACAAAACCAGTGTTAGGTTTGCATTCTAGGAATTCCCAGCACTCTTCTCTCCTCCTACTAAGCTACTCCACTGGAAGCAATTCCATACACCACCTTGAAGGATAGATTTAGGTAAGCGATTCCTGCAAGGTACACCGAGCACCTCACAGAAAGAGACATTTGAAGTGCAAATTATTATTTTTATAGAAGATATTACAAGAGCAGGGCAGCAGTTACTACAATTACTATTCAGTGAAGAATCTCCTTAAGTGCATATGGCAGACGTGCTTGGTGAACCCAAGTATTTTCATGGGTCTTAAAGGTTTAAACTAATAACACCTACATAGTTACTGAAGATAATTTGATGACTATAATACAGATAGACAGATAGGTTCATTACTACAAATGAATTCAGTGCAATATGAAGAAAAATTGAAGCTACTACTATTATGCTGATGTGGCTGCCTAGAGCTAACCCCAACTCCCTCCTGACACTTTCCCTGCTTGCTCTAAGTAATAGAATTTCAGGCTATTATCTACTTGCTGAGAAGTTTCCTCATCTGTAAAATGCGGGGAATAGAGGTAATCTCCATGGCTCCTTCCAGCTGTATGAGTAGACAATTGTTTCGGTATATTGTACAAAATAATAACGGTGAATGTCTTATCCAGCCAACAAGGAACTTTGGATAACCTCTCTTATCTCCCTATTTCAACTTCCCTGATTGCAGCAGTTACATTTAATATGATTTGTCCATCCAGTGCCTTTTAGTTGCTGTTCTAGTTCAAACCTCTTCCTACCTTGACCAAATACCATTCACATTCAGAAACAAAAGCTCATCAACAGATAAAAGGCTTAAAAAAAAGCACTTCTAAGCCCCACAAGGGGTGACCCTGATTTTGGTTTAATAAGTGATTCTAACAAATCCACAGAAAGAACATGGCGACTGCCAGTTCTTTATAGTGAACTGGCATATAGTGTTCAGAGGAGCAAAATGTGTTTACCCAGAAGTCTCCAAAAGAATGAGACAGTGGAGCTGAGAAACCAAATCAATTCCATTGACAAAAAGGTATCTGCTATTGTAGGATATAAATATTTTGTCACTTTCCCAGGTCTTCAATATTGCACATCTCAATGATCTCCCTTCTTTGTTGAGTCCACACTTAACTGAGCTACCTTCTGATTAACAGTTCAGTTTCCCAATAACCCCAACACAAGAATTGGGGTGGGGGAAAGACGAGGTGACAAAAAGGCCTCAGAAAGCTCTTGATATGGAGGTTTTGGACTTGATACCTATATAAAAAGAATATTACATAAGGTAGTTATGATTTATAGATCAATCATAAAAATATGAGCATATAATATTTATTAGGTATTGGCAGTGTCCCAAGCACTATAAGTGCTTTGCATGCATTGGCCCATTTAACCATCATAGTATCTTATGAGGACCATCCCATGCTAAGATGAGGAAACTGAAGCTGACAGAGATTAAATCATTCGCCCAAGGTTACACAGTTAAACAGTAGCAGAGGACTTGAACTATAATCTCTATATTGTTCTTTCAATTTAATTTTCATGAGGTAGAGACTGAACTGAGTCGCCAGAAAATATTCATTCCCTATAGTCGTAAGATTAAAGATCAAATCTGGAGCATGGTGGCTCAGCTAAGAAGCTGTTCCTGAGAGCCCTTACCTGAGGTACTCTTAGACAAAATCCTCATAGATACAGCCTTTAGGTCACCACACAACTCTGGGCCCAGTGAACCTCAGATGAAAGGAAGTGCTTCTTCATTCAGGATATAGTAAACATGAATCCAAGAGGTTGGGAAATACCACCTGTGAATGCTCCCCAAAGTTTTGAACGTGGAAGTAAGAAATGTGTGGGTGCATGTTTCCAATCTCCAGGGACAGATCCATCCTGAAGGACGATGAACCATGCTCCCCACTCCCCACAAGCCACTGGATGAAGGTCTAATTACTACCCGCTTGTTTGTCAATTTGTCTCTAATTCCACTGCCCTCTTTCTCCTCCACATTTCCTTACTTCAGTGTCTAATGACTACAATAGCTTCTTAGCTGCTTTGCTCCATTCCAGCCTTCACTACATCTACCTCATTCTACAGACAGCCAGACCAGTCTCTTGAATATTATTTTCATCATAGCACTTACTTAGATGAGCCAAACATCAACATCATAGAAAGACGTTCAAATTGACAAAGCAACACTCACCTCTTTTAGCCTTCTGTACATTCCTCTTTTACTCCCTTAAGTATTACAGCAAATGTTCCCGTTTCTGTATGCAAACAACTTTCCATATGAACAGAGCCCAGTAAATACATAGTCACCACAGCCTGCCATGGAATTAGCACAGTGGCACTGGTGCCACGCAGAGCTGGGTTGGAGTCCTGGTTCCACTAACCTGGGAAAATTTGGTAAATCTCTTTAAGCCTCCATTTCCCCAAATAGAATATGGAGATAATGAGGGTATATTTCTCTCAGGATTACTGTGGTGATTAAGGGATCATTGGTAAAACGTGCTGAGCACATTTTTCTGGGACACAGTAGGTGCTCAATAAATGGTACCTATTATCACATCATCATTATTAAAGCAATATGACTTAATGGTTTAGAGCTCAGAAACTAGATTCAAAAATACATGGTTTTGGCAAATGAAAGGGTGAGGCAAGGTCTCTGTAAGTTTCATCTCAGTCTTCTTTCCATGTGAAAAACGTTTCCTTGGTAAAACTATTTAAACCACTGGAGGTTCTCCATCCCAGACACTCTCAGAATGTGGTTTAGTGACTGTTAGAATAAAAACATAGAAAGGAAAAGAAAACAACTGCTCAGAACAGTAGTAGTTTTCCAAACATTCTTTGGTTAACAAATGTTGATGGAGTCTCTATAATGCATTGAGCCAGAAGAGGGGAGTGAGGGCCCTCAGAGAGCTCCCATCCAAGTTCCAGTGAGAGGATGTTTCCGCTGGGTTCCAGCAATGCAGTCGCTCTGCTGTTTAGCACCTGCTTCATGCCAGGCTCTGCGCTCAGCCCTGCGTGCACATTCTTCTGTTTGCCCTCATGGTTATTCTTTGAGAGCAGCACTGTTTTTCTCATTTTTCATATGAAGAAACTGAGACTTAAAAGAGGCCGGACGGCTTGTGCAGAGGCACGTGGCAGGTAAGTGGTAGGGCCAGGACTTGGACCAGAATGGCTGCTGGATGGCTGTCTCACCTAGGAGCTCAACTCCGGGCTTGTGTCTCCTTGTGTGAGCATCACCAACACTCAAAATGGGTCCCATAGTGGTAGAGATGCAGACAATGGAAGCTTTCAAGTAAACAATGTACTTAACTGGCAACAAACTGGAGGTAACTTGAAAGCCCATCAATAAAGGAATGATTGAGTAGATTATGGCATCTCCAAATCAACAAAAGGCTAACTGAGTATAATGTATCCAAATCATATCATGTAGCCATTAAAAGACAGATACTTAAAGTGGGGAGAGGGGCTAAACTTCATTTAGATAGGAAGAATACATTCAAGTGGCCTACCGTGCATCACGAAGATAATAGTTAATAATAACATTATATACTTAAAAATAGCAAAGCAATTAGATTTTAAGCATATAACATAAAAAATATACTCCTGAGTTAATACATATGTTAATTAGCTTGATTTGGCCATTTCACAATGTGTGTGTGTGTGTATATCAAAACCTCACATTGTACACCATAAATATATACAATTTTTACTTGTCAATTAAACTTTTTTTTATTTTTTAAAAAAGGCACATATTTATTAACTTGGATGGGTGTCCATGGTTCATTGTTCGGTTTAAAAAGAAAACCTTCTTTTAAAAAGAGATTTTTTTAAATGAGCTTAAGAGGAATAAGAGAGATGTGTAGATATATTAAATGTATTCAGAGTCTGTACCTAATTTTTTAGGCCTGTCTTGATTTATCATAAAACTAAAATATCCTTTCAGTAGAAACTGGACCCTATAAACACACATGAGGAAGCATAGCAAAGTGGTTAACAGCACAAGCTTTGAAATCAGAAAGGCCAGGTTCATATCTCATCTCCACGACTTACTTCCTGTGACCTTGGGGAAGTCACCTATCCCTTAACCTCAATTTCCTCAACTACAAACTGGTGATAGTAATACCCTATTGCACAGGGCTGTTGTGATTGATTGAATGAAATAGTGGAAAGTGCTGAGCACAGTACCCTGTACATAGCAAGTGTTCAATAACTGGGGGCTATTACTTTAACTGTTACCTAATTGCCTTAAAGATCAGCCTTTGCTAAAAACAGAAGTCTTTCCACAGATTGACATTCAAAAGGCCACCACTACAAAGAATACACTTAGGCTACCAGGAAGGTCCTAGTGAAAGTGTAGGCTAATGAATAAATGGCATTTGATTTTCTATTCCAGCATCTTTCCACTTCAGCATTTTCTACCTCAGCAGCCACATAGTGCTCTCTGCCTGCCTGGCTTCCCTCCCACATTTTCAAACCAGGACTACTCCAAATGTGAAGCGTGGTCCCCAAGGCTTCCTGCTTGCCATAGTCACAGATCACCCACAGGTCTTTGGGTTCGAAGGCCCTGAAGCAGGTAAGGAAATTAGCTCAATGAACACCAGCCAGTTATTCCATGCTGCCGTCAGAAAAAAAAAAAAAAAAATAGAAGAAAGCAAAACTAAAGCAAGAGAGATGGAAAAGAAAACAGAGGGACCAGTCTCCATTCATCCTGCAGAGTGTCATCCCAGGTTCTAGAACAACAGTGTAAATGAAGGGGGTCATTTAAATTTTGGAAAGGGGTTTCTAAATTTTTGGACAACACCAGCTGCTTTGTAAACCAAAGAAAATAAATACAAGCTCATCAACAGTGAAAATGCTACTGCTCCAAATTAATTAAGTTCAACTTCAGAGTATGTGTACTCAGCACTACATTTATATACTAATAGAGAGAAGGGTTATTTTCAAGAAAGGTCACAACACCCATTTCACTTACAATCTTCCCCACTGCAATCTATAGAATGTTGGTTGCTTTTAAGCTATTTAAAAGGAGCCACTGGTATTAACTGATGGGCATATTCAACAGAGGGAAGGGCTTAAATTTTATTAGAGAATGATGATGGAGGTGGTGATGATGATAATAGCCAACATTTATTGAACACTGACTGGGTACCAGGCATTATGCTAAGTGTTTTACCCAACATTGCATGTGATAGATATTGTCACATGAAATGAGGACACAGAAAGATCAAGTAATCATTCCCACTCAGTGATGGAACCAGGATTTAGATGGAACATGGGATCTCCTCTGAACCTGTGTTCTTACCACTATATTGACACCCATTTATCTCTGAAGTCTCTACTTTATCTGCTGTTTGATTTCTTCTGTCATTAGAAATTTCCATTTCTGCAGCTCCTTTTGATTTTTTGTAAGCATATGGTAACCTAGAGAATTGCATTCTAATGCTTTCACCTGCGTATTTAATTTTTTCATCTCCTAAAAGAAACCATGACCATTTCAGCTATCATGATTCTGTATTCTTTCAGAACATGCATTCATCTTTTATTTTCCTGAGCGAGGTTTTGTTTATAGCATATAAGATAGGGAAACAGAATTGAGAAGGCAGGGAGAATATAAATCTTCTCACAGAGGCAAGATGCTCCCGCCACATTTGAAAGCATTTAAGAGTTTGATGCCCTCACCTGACTAGAAAATTTTGGACAACGTAAATATTGAGAGTCACAAGTAAATTCAAAAAGACTTGCTGAATTTTTTAGGTCTGCCATGTAACCTGGTGATCTCTATTTCTTCAATTACATGATGCATTCTGTATGTAGTACGTGGAATCTGAACCCTTCATTTGGGCTCACTGTGCTTTCTTATTGCCAGATCCTTCTTTCCAGCTAGACTGCAAACCCCTTGAGGGCTGAAGTCACATCTTACAATGCCGGGGTACCCAGCCTTTCCACAGGCCCTTATATATAGTAGGAACTCAAAAGAAGTTTAATCAAGTCAGAGATCATTTATTTTTTGAGCAAAGTCCAAACCTCTGAAAGTTGACATTCTAGAATGCATTGCCTCCTCCAATATTGCTTCATCCCAGGGGAGCCTTCAAGTAGCAATAAAATTGATTTCTTTGCCAGCAAAACCTGAAACCCTGATGGCTCTGGAATTATCATCTGGATATAAACCCATCCATGCCAAAGGTGCCCATTTCTTTAAAGAGCTAAGGAAGCAAAGATCTGAAGAAGCAGTATTTGATGAAGATATTTGGCCTTTCAGTTTAAAGATTATGCAATTTTGTAAGAGGTGGACTGTACGTTAGAAACTGAATTATGTCATATCTAGAGAGTGCTTAATAAATATTTATGGAATGAACGTCTTCTTCAAAAAAATTAAACTTAACACCTCATCTTATTTTACAATTGAATTTCACCATAAAAGCTGGAGGTGGGTTTATGAGGAAAAACACTTTAGATTACATGTGAATCATTTTAACCAAGGACTAATTCCACGTTGGGAACATACCTGTTAGAGTATTGAAACCTGAAGAAGAGAAAACCTTGCAATATGCTTATTGCCTTTATGTGAGACACAAAAGCTTAAATGTCACAGCAGTTTTCAGGGGCACATGAGACAAAGGGGCCTGGGACACCAGTGTCTGAGTCAGAGGGAAACCAAGTGGGCAGGACTGGCAGCCAGACTGGCTCCACATTTTTTCATCTGCTTTATAGAGTGAGATTCTACATGAGATTCCATTTGACAAACGAAAAAGCAACTAAGGGTGTAAAGATACCGGACAAAAATAAAATAACATCATTAGCCCTCTATCCTATTCTTTTTTCCAGTATCATTCAGCAGAATAACTTGTCAGTCTTTCTCAGCTTATACCAACTGTGAATCTTGGCCCATTTTAGAAGCTACGGGCTTTCATTAGTGAAGAGTGGGTACAGACCAAACGGATGGCAGCAGAGCAGAAGAACCCAAAGTGGGGCGATGAAAGAGTAAATGGGGAAGAGATTTACTGGGATACACACAGTAATAAGAGAAGCTACTATTACTGAACAGCACAACTAAAGACGCTTGAAAATTCTTTGAAATAAATCAGGCCTGCCCAAACTCAGTGCTTTTCAAACCCGACCGTGATTCAGAATTGGCCATGGTGCTTGTTAAAAATGTAGATGCCTGGATTCCACCCCAAATGTACTAAATCAGAATCTTACAGGGGGCTACCCAGTGACTGTACATTTAATGAGTCACCTTAAATCCCCAAATTATTCTGATGCACATGCAGGCTTTAGAACCACTATCATAAGTCCCATCAGTGTCATGGTGTGAATTCTCAGCAATGTAATTCCTATAAAATGAATTTCTTTAAATTAAGAAATACCAAGACATTTTGATTGGTGATAATAAAACCATATTCATGTTGTATAGGTATTAAAGCATCTTTCAACATCCAAGAAAATGAACTGTCATTCTTAGAAATTTGGGGATGAAACCATGTGCTCTGAAGCCTTCTTTATAAACATGACATTATAATGCAGTATCTCCCTGTAATAGTTCCATACTTGTAACAGATAAGAAAATTCCCCGGCTCACTCATAATAGCTAGCTGCTTTCTGACAACTGTCAAATTTTCTCATTGCTGAGATTTGGAGATTCATCAAAACCAATTGCCAGCTATACATCTGGTTTGATAAGTTTCTTTAGAAATATAATCAGTAGCCCTGAATGTGGACTGGGTATCCAAAGTACTGAGAATGCCTCAGATTACTCTAATTTTAACTTTTGTGACTGGAGTATTTTTCTCACTCCTGTGAAATCACTATTCCATGCGTCTCGTTTATAACTCACACAGCACTTGTTTTCTCAAGTCTCCTGAAGACCAAAAAGGAAAAAAAAAAAAAAAGTAATTTTATGTGTTCAGAACTTAATGTACTCCAAACCACTTCCTTGAAGATACCTGCTGTCATCCTGTGAACACATAATAAATACCCCACCCCACCCCTCTGGCAAAATTCAAATATTACTTTTTAAAAACCTCTAATTGAATCACATGAATTCTACAAATTCTCATTTTAAAATTGGCTTGTACTTTATATTCAGTTGATAGAATTTAAACTCATGGAAGCAGTAGGGTGCCACTTACAACGCCACTTCAAAATACACCTACTCTGTTGGAAGCAACTTGTTCAGGAACTCACTTTCATTTCCACTGCTACTCTTTGCCCCCATAATGGGGCCTCTTGCTGCCTCTGAGTTTCAGTGTCTTTTTGTTATGATCAAGAAAAATTCTAAATACCTGGCCTTCTCTTATATAAGCAATGTTGAAAAGTGAACATATCTGCAATCTAATTACAAACGACTGTTCCAAGGAACTAGAATTGGAGAGAGAGAAGGAAGACCATTACTTTTCTTTTCTTCTTAAATTATTAAGATAATTTAAAACTTGTTATAACATGTCAAACAGTGCAGATGTACATGAAGTAGAGATATATTTTTAAACTAGTTTAAAGTATTTTAATTTTTCTTTTAAAAATATCACATACTTTCAGGCCGGGCACGGTGGCTCACGCTTGTAATCCCAGCACTTTGGGAGACCGAGGCGGGCGGATCACGAGGTCAGGAGATCGAGACCACGGTGAAACCCCGTCTCTACTAAAAATACAAAAAAATTAGCCGGGCGTGGTGGCGGGCGCCTGTAGTCCCAGCTACTCGGAGAGGCTGAGGCAGGAGAATGGCGTGAACCCGGGAGGCGGAGCTTGCAGTGAGCCGAGATCGCGCCACTGCACTCCAGCCTGGGTGACAGAGCGAGACTCCGTCTCAAAAAAAAAAAAAAAAAATCACATACTTTCAATTTTGCCAAGTTAGACTTGGGGCTCTTTTGTAGCTTTTCCTAATTGTGTGTGTGTGTGGGTGTGTGTGTGTGTATGTTACCACTGACAGTCTTTTGAAAAAATTCTTTAATTATATGGTTGCCTTGTATTATTATACTGTGTTTTTCCTTTTCCCCCATAGAAGCTCTCGCAGTAATAAATGTATTTGATCTTTATTTTATTTTCTTATACCCCTACTTTTCCTGCCTTTTATATTGCCCTTTTCTTTCATCCTTTTTTCTACTCTTCTAGTTTACAATTATTGTTCTGTTATAGATATCCTTTCCTCCCACGCAAGAGAGAAAGATTAAGTCCTTAGCATAAGCACCCACAGTTTCATAATAGGAACAAGTCTTTAAATGAGGGGTTGCAAGCTCAAATTCATTCAGAAACTGTGTAGGCAACAAAGTAGTGAAACAAGTAGGGCATAGGACACTAAGGAGCAGTGGGGACTGTAGCAAAGTGCATGTGAAAGCCACTTAACTGCATGTCAATTTAACTTTGTACCAACTGAACAAAATATATACAAGGGCTGAATTCAGCCATGCAGGGCCATCTGCAACCTCAGCAAGGCTTTATTCTCAATCTCATTTTCTCTCTCTCCAGACAGAGAGAATTCAATTGACTTTCTTATTTACACCAGTGGATAAGTGCTACGGCATATATAGTAACACAAAAAAGCAGATAATTTAACATCTGCCTGCAAATGACCTCAGAGTGCATTGCTTTTTCTACAAAATGTATCATTTAACTATAATTTGTTCATGCTAACCATGTATTGAAAATACTTTGTATTCCTCCCAAGCACAAACAACTCAGTGAGTATAAGGGGCCAGGGAAAGGGAGGGTGATGGATTTATGAAGGAAATGAAATCGACACAGGGGTATAGGAAACATTTGTTGAATAAAATTTATGGGATGCCAATGTTTTGGACTAGGCTCCTGGCTCTAACAGACCAGACCAAACCAGAATGGTGTCACTTGTGCTAGGTGCCACATAATCAAACTGAACTTAGAAATGGGCCAGTTTTAAAAAAAAAAAAAAGAGAGAGAGAGAGAGATATGCAGACACCATGCAGAAGGCTGGCTGAACCAGGATGATAAGGAAGCCTCCTGTGCTTTAGCCTATACAAGGAAAGTAACCTGAGGTAATATGATGTTAACCAATCATTTTTTGCACTTGCTGTTTCATTGTTCCTGCTCAAGTTGCCTTATGAAAACCACTCTTCCGCCACACCCTGAAGAGCCCCTTGTTGCTTCACAGATGGGATGTGAACTGATTCATGAATCACTAATAAAAGCCAATTAGATCTTTAAGCTCAGTTTGTTGAATTTTTGTTTTCTGACACATTATAGGGGAAAAAAAAAAACAGCTTAATGTATAATCCGAGACAGGTTAAGGCAGGAAATTCACAGGCAGATAGTGGCATTAACTAGATTGACAATGCCTATAGGGCAGTCTTGAATTTAGCATTTGCAGGAGTTTGAACCTGGTAAACTAAAAGCCAACTATCGTCTCTCTCTCACCATTTTCCCATTGTTCAGAGGAAGTGATTTTTCATAAAAACAGCTTTTGAAATTTCAACCAATGTAAATTCTGCCCACTGCTTACCAAAAATGGAAACACAAGAGGAGAGTAATTGTCATTTTCTCCTGTCACAAAAGAGACTTCAAACAAACTGAATAGAGGAGAGAAATCAAAACCACGGCATGAGACAGTTTTTCCATCCTGATGAAGGGTGAGTCACTAATTCCACAGCAGCTTCCTTAATTGCAGCTATGCGCACCAGTATCCAGCTTAACACTCGTTTCCTTCTTAGAGCATTAGAGCACTATTCTTCCCTGATCCACTTGGATCTAGAAATAGTAACTGTCCTAAGAACAGAGGAAAATCGCATGCTAAATGCTGTATATTTAGCATCTCTATAGCATTTTATGGTTTCAAGGTTTCACATAACCATTTTTATAATTCCTTCCATCTGCAAAAGCAAAGAAATAAAGTCATTTTCCAAAGTCATAGAGAAAATTACCAGAATGAAAATCCAAATGCATAGCCCCTTCCAGAACATTACTTCATTCACAGAGGGCTTCTACCTCATTTACCACCGTTTCCCTCTTCACTGCTGATTGGCCATTGAGGAGCTTTGAGAATCCTTTGAATGATCCCAAGATCTGTGGTGCACACATCATCCTTCCACAGAATCTCACTGGAAGATGTGAGGCAATGCAAGAAAATTGATTGTGCCCAACCACCCATGCCATCTGCTAGAATATTGGAAACTAAGAAAGTCAGAATGCTCTGCAAAGAGGGCCACCTGTGCTAAAAGAGTTAAGGTTGCCTAGTTTTCCTGCCTTACAGTATTTTAAGCCAATTTTATAACTATACATCACCATGGTGATCAGGATTAATGTAACTGCATCAATAATTTTCCTTAGAGGGCAGGCTCCAATTGAACTCATCTAAAATAAAATAAATAGTAAAAGAATAATCTACGTGACCGAATATGAGAAACATTCTAGCAGTGTCATGGAATACCCTAAGAAGTCTGACACTTTACAACATTTTGGGATGGGGTGTGTTGACATAATCTCTTTCCATCATGCTCTCATGAAAGCTTTGATTCTGTGTCAGTTCGGGTTCATGCGAAGCTTTAATGGTGAAAGGCTTCACATTATAAATGAGCGCCTCCATCTTCATGCAAACCAAAGACATTTTGATAGTGTACTTTGCCCAGGACTTGAGGGAATTCAGTAACATTCATTTATACTTTCTTATTCAGAAAGGAGGCAGAGCATATTAGTTGTTCCCAATTTACTGAAGGAAGAACGACACAGAAGAATGTATAAGTTGAATATCATTCTAATCATGGGAGTCTAAGGCTTCTGGGATTTTTTAAAGACAAAATTATATTTTCCTCTTTATATATTTCCTTCAGATTTCCATTCTTTTAGTGTATATATGTGTGTATGTCTATATTTTTGTTTCCTATGAAAATACTGGTTGATAATATTCTAGTATAGTGAGTCAAGAGCATTTCTTCTTTTTTTATTTTATTATTATTATACTTTAAGTTTTAGCATTTCTAATACCATGAAGTAAGCAACACAATACAGAAGTGGTAAAATTCTATTTTAAATTCTCACTTCTCTATTCCCCCACTAGTGCATTCTAATCAAAAAGAGAATCTGATCGACTGGTTCATGATAATAGACAGTGATTTAATTTCTGACACATGGCAATAAGGTAGACCTCATCAGCAATCCTTGGTCCATGAGAGATTGCCTTATGATTCTCCACTCGACAAACCTCATTTAAATTGAATGCTATCACAGAGCGGCTTACCAATTAAATCAAGATGTCTTAATATTACAGAAAAGAGATTCTTAAATGTAATAACAGCATTTCTCAGCTGTGTTTACAGTCTTGGACACTGCTGCTTAAATACCCCCAAGGACAAATTCTGAAAAAATGTCGCTGTGTACAATTGCCATTCATTGGCTTTAACAGCACATCTCTCTCAGTACTCATAGCATTCAGGAATGAAAGCTTGGTCCCCAGCCCAAGAAATTTAAAAAAAAGGGGGGGCCATCCTCAAGGGAACTGGTAAAATATAATAGAAATATCATCTGTATTTTCCCAGGCTGGTTAGATAATAGATACACACTCTTTTAAATGTAAACATGAAATCGCTCCCACTTGATAAGCACTTGCCACATGAAAGAACTTGACTAAACACAACATAAGCATTATCCTATTTATTCCCACAAAACCCTCAAGGTTGGGGGGAGGTTGTTTATATCACAGTAGTAGATTCTGAAGTTCAGATAAGTTAGGCAGATGACCATGAATGAGACACATTATAAAAGCCTTGAGTGAAATCTCTTCTGACTTCTAAAGCCGGTGTCCAAGTGACTATTATAATACAGCCACCCATCCAAATGAACATCGTATACAGGGTCAGATGAGCCACTCCAGGGATGGCCTCTGGCCCTCCATCAGCAATTCTGCATCACTAAATTCCTCACAGTTGGTTTTTCTGTTTTTTCCCCATCATACCAACACTCCCCACCATCTATCAACAACAACAACAAAAACTATCACATTTAAAAAGCCCCTTAAACCACACTTTAGACTAATTTGAAACCTGAGCATGTTTGCCTTTAGATGGGTGAGATTTAATCATAGTTTTAATCATAATTAGTTCAGCAAATTCCTTCCTTAGGCCCTTTATGGAGCATATCTTCTGAGTGAGGCGCTAAGCAAGGTGCACAGGCAGGACAGTCCCCGCTTATCTAGGAGCAGACCGGCTTACAGATGGAGGTATGGTGTAGAGGGAGTTTGAGAGAGGAATAAACAAGAGCAAGAGATTGAAAAATGCATCAGAGGAGACAAGAGTAAGGGATTGGAGCAGGAGAAAAATTTGTGCACAAAGAAGTATGATAAGAATCATAACAGAAGTCTACACAAGTTGCCGTGGATCTCAAGGAAGACTTTCCAAGTTCACTTTGGATTGGGGAACTTATAGAATGACTAAGAGTTTACCAAACAGACAAAAGAAAGGGCATTTCAGGGAGAGGGAAGAGAGTGGATGTACAGATGACCATGATGTGATGAGAGAACAGTGAAGGGTTTAGTGCTATCTGAGACAAGGCTAGAAAGAGAGGTTGAGGCAAGAATGAGCAGGTCTACAAAAGCAGCCCAAAGATTTCGACCTTATTCTCCAGGCACTGAAGAATAACTGAAGATGTGTGAAAAAAAAGCTGGCAGGATAAAGTTTGTGGTTTTGAAAAATGATTCCAGCCGAAATGTAGACAAAGGATTAGAGGAGAAGTTGGGTGTGGAAGAAGCCTTAAATTGTATTACTTAGGAAAGAAAAATTTTACACTAAGGAAGGGGAATAGAAAGGAAGTCACATAAATGGACTAAAACTAGTGACATACGGGTGATAATGGGAGAATTTGCTAATTAAAGTAGGTGTTTAGCCATGATCAGATGAGGAGAATACATTGTTGAAGGTGGAAAAGGCGATAAAAAAAGGGTAGGAGAAGTTTGACTTTCGATGTGTGAAAGATGTGCTGCTAGGATTTCTAGGTAAAGACGTGTGACAGGCAGGGGAAATTCAGGATGAAGCCCAGAAGAAAGGTCAAAGCTACAAATGCAGATTTTGAAAATCATCAAGTTTGATACCTAAGAGGTTACTGGTGAGTGTCACTGTTTTTTAAGAGAACAATTTAAGTAGAGTGGTTGACTGAAGTCAGAATATGCTAAGTCAAGGAGTGAATAGAAAATAGATTACATTATTAGCAAATTATTGCTAATTATTTTGTATGTGTATTTTTCTCCTGTTTCCCATGCATAGATGCTTCGCAGGGCAGGTACCACGACAGACTTCACTTGTATGCTTCATAGCCATGTTGAAGGGAAAAATAAATATGTGCTGAATTGAAAAAGTGGGGTTGAGAGAGAGAGAGCCAGTTAGATAAGAAGACCTTTTTTCCAGTCAGCCCTTGGAAGTGTACTTGGAAACTCCTG
The DNA here is from genome assembly GCF_009828535.3 of Hylobates moloch. Taxonomy (NCBI): domain Eukaryota; kingdom Metazoa; phylum Chordata; class Mammalia; order Primates; family Hylobatidae; genus Hylobates; species Hylobates moloch. The sequence continues at coordinate 149,823,482 of NW_026652280.1, forward strand.
AGACTGCAGACAACAGCTCTTTCTCTTTCACCTCTGCAAATGAAATTCAGGTTTCCTCCTGGCTGAAGGCCTCTGCTTACTTTCCGTGGATTAACGCTTCCAAGTGAGCAGGAATTGACTTGCCAAATAGTCTAATTCACTTGGCTGGTGTGTCTCACTTAAAAAGCCATTAACAAGTCAGACTAGAGGGGTGAGGAATGTCCAATTAAAGCAATTGCTGCAGTGTCCAAATGCCTAGCAGCTGTGCCCTCCTCACACCACCGGCTAGCTATGAAAATAAGATTTTAACACTTCTTTGCTAGCACAGCCAAAACTTTGTCTGGAAGCCACTGAAGCCTGACAAGGACTGCTTAGAAATTACAAACCATCCTATTTTATGTATATGTGTTTTTAAAGACATGAGAGAAACTTCTAAGGATTAGGCTCTGATTCCTTAGATCTGTCACCCAAAGTACAAGTGACCAAAAAAAAAAAATAGATAAAGTGGGCTTCATCAAAATTAAAATTCATGCTTCAAAAGATACCATCAAGGAAGTGAAAAGACAAACATAAAATGGAAGAAAATGCTTGCAAATCATGTATCTGATAAGGAACTTATATTACAGAATATACAAAGCACTCTTACAACTCAACAATTAAAAAAGACAACTCAAAAATGAACAAAGAATTTGAAGATGCACTCATCCAAAGATTATATACAAATGGCTAATAAACACATGAAAAGATGTTAAACATTATTAATCAACAGAAAAATGCAAATCAAAACCACAAGACACACTTCATAGTCACTGACATCACTAAAATAAAAAAGATGGACAATAGTAAGTGTTGACAAGGATGTTAAGAAATTGTTTCCCTCATACATTTCTGGTAGGATTGTAAAATGATTCAGCCACTTATGAAAACAGTTTGGCAATTAAATACAGACATACCATATGATGCAACACTTTTAAGCCTAAGTATATACCCAAGAGAATTAAAGACACATATCCACACAAAACCTGTACATAAATGTTCATAGCAACATCACTAATGACATCCTAAAAGCGGCTATAGCTGATGAGTAGAAAAAGAAGACATGGTAACTTTATAGAATGGAATATATGTGGCAATAAAAAGAATGAAGTATCTATGAATGAACCTCAAAATATTTTGCTAAGTGAAAGAAGCCAGTCACAAAAGCCCAGTCACCAAATCACAAAATTAAAATAAAAAATCAAAAGTCACAATTATATTATTCCACTTATAGAAAATGTATGTCTGGAGTAGGTAAATTTGTAAAGACAGAAAGTAGATTAGCAGTTTCTGGGAGAAGAAGGCAATGGAAAATGTCTACTAATAGATACTTGGTTTGTGGAAGGTTGAAGAAATAAAGCAATTAAAGAGTGGAGATGTTTGCACAATGCTGTGAGTATACTAAAAACCACTGAACTGTATACTACAAACTGGTGAATGATATAGTAAGTGAATTTTATCTCTATAAAGCTATAATTTAAAAAAGTAACTTATGACTATATACCCTAATCTTTCAGGGTCACCTCCTCAAGTGAAAACATAAATAGTCTTCATTCAGGAAGTAAGAGGGGAACACTAGTCTAAAGAGTATCTTGAAAGCCACGTTAATACAAGGTAAATCAGTACTTTGAGAAGAAATGTATTAGTGCTAGATCTTGGTAACTTCTGGTTTCTAGGTGGTCACAAATGGGATAGTTTCTCAGTTTTCCTAATGTGTCATCCTCTTTCCACCTCTGTCATGTGAACAAACAAAGGAAAAGAAAGAGAGAAAAAGGAAAGGAGGAAATGGGAGAGAAAGATAAAGGGAAAGAAGGAAAGGGGGAGAGGAGGGAAGAGGTAAAAGGGAAGGAAAAGGAGAGAAGACAAGAGGAGATACGAGGAAAAAACAAGTATTTGGTTCTGAGAGAGAAGTATTGGAAAATACCTGCTTCATATTAGACAGTCAAAATTATGGATCTTCAGCCAAAAACAAAGAAAAATAAAACATTCCTGAAATTAGGATAATGGCTGTTTCCTTTATAATCTAAGGGGCGGTGATTTGATTAACGAAAAGCATTAGCTAAGGAAAGGGCTTTAAATAGGAACTGCTAGACTTGAACTCATTTTCCTCATACCAGAGAAGCTAACTGCTCTCAGTTTCCTTAGATTCGATACAGAGAGAAGTTCTCTCTTGTAACTGCATACTTAGGGAGATGGTGATATTGAAAAGGCTGTAAAGGAGAAGAAAAATAGTCTCAACTTTGATACTGCAAATACATTTAAAAATTTTTAAAAGAGGGCATCTGGCGAGGGAGGGACCAAGATGGTCAAATAGGAACAGCTCTGGTCTGCAGCTCCCAGCAAGACCAGTGCAGAAGGTGGGTGATTCCTGCATTTCCAGTTGAGGTACCCAGTTCATCTCAATGGGTCTGGTTAGGCAGTGGGTGCAACCCACAGAGAGTGAGCAGAAGCAGGGTGGGGCTTCACTTCAGCCAGGAAATGCAAGGAGCCAGAGGACCTCCCTCGCCCGGCCAAGAGAAGCCATGAAGGACTGTGCTGCCTGCCCTGGGTGCTACACTTTTCCCACAGATTTTTGCAATCCGCAGATCAGGAGATGCCCTTGTGAGCCTACACCACCAGGGCCCTGGGTTTCACGCACAAAACCGGGCGGCTGTTTGGGCAGACACCAAGCTAGCTGCAGGAGGTTTTTCGTATCCCAGTGGCATCTGGAAACCCAGTGAGACAGGAGAATCATCCACTCCCCTGGAAAGGGGGCTGAAGCCAGGGAGCCAAGTGGTCTGACTCAGCAGGTCCCACTCCCACAGAGCTCAGCAAGCTAAGAACCACTGGCTGGAAATTCTCGCTGCCAGCGCAGCAGTCTAGAGTCAACCTGAGACGACTGAGCTTGCTAGCGGGGGGGCGTCTGCCATTACTGAGGCTTTAGTGGGCTGTCTTCCCCTGACAGTGCTAAGGACACTGGAAGGTTTGGACTGGGCTGAATCCACCACAGCACGGCAAAGCAGCTGTGGCCAGACTGCTTCTCCAGATTCCTCCTCACTGGGCAAGTCATCTTCGAGGGAAATGCAGCAGTCCCAGTCAGGGGCTTACAGATAAAACTCTCATCTTCCCGGGACAGAGCACTTAGGGGGAGGGGTGGCTGTGGTTAAGTCCGCAGTTTCTGTGGACTTCATCTCTCCTGCCTGCCGGCTCTAAAGAGAACAGCTGATCCTGACAAGGAGGATTTTCCCAACATAGTGAACCAGCTCTGCTAAAGGACGGACTGCCTCCTCAAGTGGGTCCCTGACCCCTGTGCCTCCTGACTGTGAGAGACCTCCTGACAGGGGTCGATAGAAACCTCATACAGGAGAGATCTGGCTGGCATTAGCCTGGTGCCCTTCTGGGACAAAGCTTCCAGAGGAAGGAGGAAGAAGCAATCTTTGCTGTTCTGCAGCCTCCACTGGTGATACCTAGGTGAACAAGGTCTGGAGTGGACCTCCAGCAAACTGCACCAGACCTGCAGAAGAGGGGCCTGACTGTTAGAAGAAAAACTAACAAACAGAAAGCAACAACAACATCACCAAAAAAGACCCCCACACAAAAACCCCATCCAAAGGTCATCAGCCTCAAAGATCAAAGGTAAATAAATCCATGAAGATGAGGAAAAACCAGTGCAAAAATGCTGAAAATTCCAAAAACCACAATTCCTCTTCTCTAAATATTCACAACTCCTCTCCAGCAAGGGTACAAAACTGGACAAAGAATGAGATTGATTTGACAGAAGTAGGCTTCAGAAGGTGGGTAATAACAAACTCCTCTGAGCTAAAAGAGAATGTTCGAACCCAATGCAAGGAAGCTAAGCACCTTGATAAAAGGTTACAGGAAGTGTTAACTAGAATAACCAGTTTCGAGAGGAGCATAAATGACCTGTTGGAGCTGAAAAACACAGAATGAGAACTTCGTGAAGCATACACAAGTATCAACAGCCAAATCAAGAGCTCCTGAAGGAAGCACTAAATATGAAAAGGAAAAATCAGTATCAGCCACTGCAAAAATACATCAAAATACAAAAACCAATGACACTATAAAGAAACTGCATCAACTAATGTGCAAAATAACCAGCTAGCATCAAGATGACAGGATCAAATTCACACATAAAAATACTAACCTTAAAAGTAAATGAGCCAAGTGCCCCAATTAAAAGACACAGATTGGCAAATTGGATAAAGACTCAAGACCCATTGGTGTGCTATATTCAGAAGACCAATCTTATGTGCAAAGACACACATAGGCTCAAAATAAAGGGATGCAGGAATATTTACCAAGCAAATGGAAAGCAAAAAAAAAAAAAAAAGCAGGCGTTGCAATCCTAGTCTATGAAGAAACAGGCTTTAAATCAACAAAGATCAAAAAAGACAAAGAAGGGCATTACACAATGGTAAACGGATCAACGGAACAAGAAAAGCTAACTATCCTAAATATATATGCACCCAACATAGAAGCACCCAGATTCATAGAGCAAGTTCTTAGAGACCTACAAAGAGACTTAGACTCCCATGCAATAATAGTAAGAGACTTTAACACCCCACTGTCAATATTAGACAGATCAACAACATAGAAAATTAACAACGATATTCAGGACTTCAACTCAGCTCTGCAGCAAGTGGACCTAATAAACAACTATAGAACTCTCCACTCCAAATCAGCAGAATACACATTCTTCTCAGCACCACATGGCACTTATTCTAAAATCGACCACATAATTTGAAATAAAACTCTTCTAAGCAAAAGCAAAAGAATGGAAATCATAATAGTCTCTCCAACCACAATGCAATCAAATTAGAACTCGAAACTGCACAACTACATGGAAAGTGAACAACCTGCTTCTGAATGACTCCTGGGTAAATAATAACATTAAGGCAGAAATAAAGAAGTTCTTTGAAACCAACGAGAGCAAAGAAACAATGTACCAGAATCTCTGGGACACAGGTAAAATAGTATTAAGAGGGAAATTTATACCATTAAATGCCCACATCGGAAAGCTGGAAAGGCCTCAAAGCTATACCCTAACATCACAATTAAAAGAACTAGAGAAGCAAAGGCAAATGAACTCAAAGCCTAGCAGAAGATAGGAAATAACTAAGATCAGAGCAGAACTGAAGGAGATAGACCTACAAAAAACCCTTCAAAAAAATCAATGAATCCAGGACCTGTTTTTATGAAAAGATTAACAAAAATAGACCACTATCTAGACTAATAAAGAAAAAAAAGAGAGAAGAATCAAATAGACACAATCAAAAATCATAAAGGGGATATCCCACTGATCCCACAGAAATGCAAACTACCATCAGAGAATACTATGAACGCCTCTATACAAATAAACTAGAAAATCTAGAAGAAATGGATAAATTCCTTGACACATACACGCTCCCAAGACTAAACCAGGAAGAAGTCAAATCTCTAAATACACCAATAACAAGTTCTGAAATTGAGGCAGTAATTAATAGCCTACCAACCAAAAAAAGCCCAGGACCAGATAGATTCACAGAGGAATTCTATCAGAGGTACAAAGAGGAGCTGATACCATTCCTTCTGAAACTATTCCAAACGATAGAAAAAGAGGGACTCCTCCCTAACACATTTTATGAGGCCAGCATCCTGATACCAAAAGCTGGCAGAGACACAACAAAAAAAGAAAATTTCAGGCCAATATGCTTGAAGAACATCGATGTGAAAATCCTCAATAAAATACTGGCAAATCGAATCCAGTAGCATGTCAAAAAACTTATCCACTGTGATCAAGTCAGCTTCATCCCTGGAATGCAAGGGTGGTTCAACATGCACTAATCAATAAATGTATTCCATCACATAAACAGAACCAATGACAAAAACCACATGATTATCTCAATAGATGCAGAAAACGCCATTGATAAAATTCAACATCACTTCATGTTAAAAACTCTCAATAAACTAGGTATTGATGGAATGTATCTCAACAAAAGCTATTTGTAACAAATCCATAACCAATATCATACTGAATGGACAAAACCTGGAAGCATTCTCTTTCAAAACGGGCACAAGACAAGAATGCCCTCTCTCATCACTCCTATTCAATATAGTATTGGAAGTCCTGGCCGGGGAAATCAGGCAAGAAACAGAAATAAAGTGTATTCAAATAGGAATAAAGGAAGTCAAATTGTCTCTGTTTGCAGATGACATGATTGTATATTTAGAAAACCCCATCGTCTCACCCCAAAAACTCCTTATGCTGATAAGCAACTTCAGCAAGGTCTCAGGATACAAAATCAATGTGCACAAATTACGAGCACTCCTATATACCAACAATAAACAAGCAGAGAACCAAATCATGAATGAACTCCCATTCACAATTGCTACAAAGAGAATAAAATATCTAGGAATATAACTTACAAGGAACATGAAGGACCTCTTCAAGGAGAACTACAAACCACTGCTCAAAGAAATAAGAAAGGACACAAACAACTGAAAAAAAAAAAAATCCATGCTCATGGATAGGAAGAATCAATATTGTGAAAATGGCCAGACTGCCCAAAGTAATTTATAGATTCAATGCCATCCCCATCAAGCTACCATTGACTTTCTTCACAGAATTAGAAAAAACTACTTTAAATTTCATATGGAACAAAAAGGAGCCTGTATAGCCAAGACAATCCTAAGCAAAAACAGCAAAGCTGGAGGCATCATGCTACCTGACTTCAAACTGTACTATAAGGCTACAGTAACCAAAACAGCATGGTACTGGTACCAAATGGAATAGACCAAGGGAATAGAACAGAGATAACCTCAGAAATAACACCACACATCTACAACCATCTGATCTTCAACAAACCTGACACGAACGAGCAATGGGGAAAGGATTTCCTATTTAATAAATGGCGCTGGGAAAACTAGCTAGCCATATGCAGAAAACAGAAACTTGACCCCTTCCTTACACCTTATACAAAAATTAACTCAAGATGAATTAAAGACTTAAATATAAAACTCCAAACCATAAAAAGCCTAGAAGAAAACCTAGGCAGTACCATTCAGGACATAGGCATGGGCAAAGACTTCATGACTAAATCATCAAAAGCTCAATGGCCAGAATTGACAAATGGGATCTAATTAAACTAAAGAGCTTCTGCACAGCAAAAGAAACTGCCATCAGAGTGAACAGGCAACCTACAGAATGGGAGAACATTTTTGCAATCTACTCATCTGACAAAGGGCTAATATCCAGAATCTACAAGGAACTTAAACAAATTTACAAGAAAAAAACAAACAACCCCATCAAAAAGTGGGTGAAGGATATGAAAAGACACTTCTCAAAAGAAGACATGTATGTGGTCAAAAGCATATGAAAAAAAGCTCATTATCATGGTCATTAGAGAAATGCAAATCAAAACCACAATGAGATACCAACTCACACCAGTCAGAATGGCGATCATTAAAAAGTCAGGAAACAACAGATTCTGGAAATGATGTGGAGAAATATGAATGCTTTTACACTGTTGGTGGGAGTGTAAATTAGTTCAACCATTGTGGAAGACAGTGTGATGATTCCTCAATGATCTAGAACGAGAAATACCATTTGACCCAGCAATCCCATTACTGGGTATATACCCAAAGAATTATAACTCATTCTACTATAAAGACATATGCACACGTATGTTTATTGCAGCACTATTTACAATAGCAAATTCTTGGAACCAACCCAAATGGCCATTGATGATGGAATGGATAAAGAAAATGTGGTACACACACACCATGGAATACTATACAGCCATAAAAAAGAATGAGATCATGTCCTTTGCAGGGACTTGGATGAAGCTGGAAACCATCATTCTCAACATCCTAAAACAGGAACAAAAAACCAAACACAACATGTTCTCACTCAGAAGTGGGAGTTGAACAAGGAGAACACATGGACACAGGGAGGGGAACGTCATACACCAGGGCCTGTTGCAGGGTGAGGGGAAAGGGGAGGGAGAGCATTAGGACAAATACCTAATGCAGGCAGGGCTTAAAACCTAGATGACAGGTCGATAGGTGCACCAAACCACCATGCCACTTGTATACCTGTGTAACAAACCTGCACATTCTGCACATGTATCCCAGAACTTAAAGTAATTTTTTTAAAAAAAAAAAAAAAAGAAAAGAAAAAGAAGACATATGGCAACATCACCCTAACACTTGCTCCCAGCTCTGTTACAGATGTGATGCACTCAGCATGCAGTGACCGCCAAGATCTTCCCCCCAACTCTAGCTCATCCCAGCTAGGAACCAGCACTCCTCTCCCACAGAGTTTTCCTTTATCTCATTTTCCTCGGTCTACTCTTTTTTGTGTGATTAAAAATGTTCTTCCAATCCTTAAAAAAAATGAATTTTTAAAAGAGGAAACAAAATAATTTTTTCCTAAATGAGAAAAATCCAAAGCCAGATAGCCTGTGATTGTGGAAGCTGCTTTTGGAATAAAAGGAAAAGGTGGGAGAACAACAGCTAGTATTTGCTGAGTGACTTCCGTGTACCAGGCACTATGCATATATGATTTTTAATCCCAATTAGAGCCCTGCAAGGTAAGGATGATCAATCCCATTTAAAGAAATCTTGCTTTCTAACTCCTGCTACTCAAGACTCACATTCAGAAGTATTAGAGGATATCTGCCTGCACTAAATTACAATACTTCATGCCTAGAGCAGGCTGTCCAATAGAAATGTAATGTGAGTCACACACATAATCTTAAATTTTCTGGTAGTCACACTAAAAGTGAAAAAAAAGGGAATTCATTTTAATAACGTATTTTATTAACCCACTAGACTCAAGATATGATCCTTTCAACATGTAATCAATATTTTTAAATTTTAATGAACCCTCTGATATGCTTTTTGTGTACTAGACCTGTGAAATACAGTTTGTATTTTACACTTACAGAATATCTTAATTCAGACTATCCACATTTCAGGTACTGCTATAGGTTGGATATTTGTCCCATCCAAATCTCTTATTGAAATTTCATCTCCAGTGTTGGAGATGGGGACTAATGGGAGGTGTTTGGGTCATGGAGGAGAATCCGTCATGAATGGATTAATTCCATTCCTGGGGAAGGGAAAGGGTGATTGAGTTCTCACTGTTTTCATTCCTGCTGGAGCTGGCTGTTTAAGGGAGCTTAGCACTTCCCACCTTTCTCTCCTGCTTCCTCTCTCGCTATGTGATCTCTGCACACACTGGTTCTGCTTCACTTTCCACCATGAGTGGAAGCAGTTTGTGGGCCTCATCAGATGCCCAACCTTGAACTTTCCTAGATAGCAGAATTGTGAGCCAAACATACCTTTTCTTCTGTATAAATTACCTATTTTATATATTTCTTTAGAGCAACACAAAACAGACTAAGAAAGGTACTCAATAGCAACATATGGCTAGTGCCTACTATTTTGGACAGTGAAGCTGTAGAGGAAGGACTCTACAAATTTAAAATTATGACATGCACTATCCTAATAATTTTGCACAATAATTCCATGACACATTTTGCAAGTGAGTAACCTGGTAACCAGGAAGTTAAATAGTTCAACTAAGTCACAGAGATTATTATAATTTTTTTTCAGTGAGAAAGAGAAGGGCTGAATAGGTAAATAAAAAGATTATATAGCTGTTAGGTGCAAAAGTATCTTAAACCTAGTTCCGCTTTTGGTTCAGTGCTCTTTCAAAAGTATCTTACAATTTGGGTTTTTCCAGCTATCTCAGTCAAACTTGGAGATAGATAAAAATGGGTATTAAGGTAGGAGAAACTGACAGAACAAAATGACCCCAAATTCAATGGCTCGAATGCAATAGTTTATTTCCAAATGTTTTGTTTCTGTGTGCGTGCACGTGCGTGCTCACAAACATATCTGTATGTTGTGGGAGACAATTGGCTGAACAGTCATTCAGGGACTCAGCTGAGGGACACATCAGCCGACTGGCTTCCAAGGTTGCTCTGGGCATCCCCATCCCAGGTATCTGGAAGGAAGATAAGAACACAGAGAATTGCTTGCAGGAAGTTAATGGCCGAGACTGGAAATGGCACACATCACTTCTACTTACATTCCACACCAGTGAACACTTAGTCCGATGGCCACACTTAACTATAAAAAGGCTGAGAAATGGAGAAGACATGATCAGACTAAAGGGGAACAAGAGAATGGATTTGGCTGGACAGTTAGCAGTTTGTGTTCAGCATTAGAGAACTAAATATAAGTCTGCCAGGAAGTGAGACAGAATTGCTGGTAAAAAGTAAAACAAGTTAGAAACTTTATAGAGACCTGAAAGAGAAGAGACAGGCATTTTGAAGCAGTTCTATGTAAAACATCATACTACATATTTTATTCTTTCCAGCATACCACAAACTAACAGTGAATATATGTACATATGCCATTTATTGAACGCTTGTACAGCAAGACACTGTACTATGTATTATACCTATGTTATCTTATTTAATTTTCCTAGCAACTTTTTCAAGGTCATGAGGTTAAGCTAGTAATAGTTCTTGGATTTGAACCCACCTCTGACTCCAAAGTGCATACTCCTTTTCCAGAATTAATTTATCAATGGCTACCTTAATAGGGAAATGTAGAAATGCAAAAGAGGCTAAAGCATTGTGCCTGGGAGGTGAGAATAAAGAATAAATGAATGAGGATAATCCAGAAGAAAAAGATTAAGGAGGTAACAGACGAAACTTCTATTAGCATAGGGCCTTCTTCGCATCTTATCTCAGCCCTGCATCCAATTTCATAACAAAGTTGTGGTTGGAAGTTGATGTTTCCGCACCATATAATTCAATGCTCCTCTGATATAGTTTGGATGTTTGTCCCCTCCAAATCTCATGTTGAAATATGATCCCTGATATTGGAGGTAGACCTAGTGGGAGGTGCTGGGTCATGGGGGCAGATCTCTCATGAATGGCTTGGTGCCTCCCTTGCAGTCATGAGTGAGTTCCTGCTCTGTTTCTTCATGCAAGAGCTGTTTGTTTAAAGAGTCTGGCATCTTCTCCCTTTCCCCTTGCTCCCTGTCTCACCATGCGACACACCTGCTCCCCCTTTGCCTTCTTCCATGAGTAAAATCTTCCTGAGGTCCTGACCAAAAGCACACACTGGCACCATTGTTTCTTGTACACTCTGCAAAATCATGAGCCAAAATAAAACTTTTTTTTATTATAAATAACTTGACTTCAGGTATTCCTTTATAGCAATGCAAAATGGATTAATACATCCTCTCTCCACATCCTCCCCCCTTCCTCCATGGAAGAGGAGTATTGTCGCCGACTGGTCAAGTTCAGGGACGCTGACTTGGGCCATATATTCAAAAACTGGGGTGTTAGAAGAAAGAGCATCACCCTTCTATCTTTTCTCTCCATGTGACCAGGATGATAATAAGGCTGGATCATTCCCTTCAGATTCTTCCTTCAAGGAGGCTAGAGAAGTGAAAAGGACAAGAGGCTCCCCCAGGACTCCAGGCCTGAGAACCCCAGGAGACAGCTGGTGGCCCAAGCCCACTCTGCCTATATTGTATGCCAATGGAGCCCAGCAGCCCCTTGCTTTTGTGCTCACTTCTATCTTACTGGGCCTTACCTTTTTAAACAGTTAAAAAAAAAAAAAAGATTAGTGGGAAACAGGCTTAGTGAAAAAGTAAGGCTGCTTATCTAAACTGTCCCAGATTGAGAAAGACTTTAAATACCTGAATAAAAATTGTGAACCAAAAAAATCCCTAGACATTGTCAGTAAGTGTAGGATCCATCACATTTGCATGTGATATTTCCTGCCTGAGGAAAATAATCTATCTCACACCTACTTCAACTCTTCCACCTCAGAAAAATCCTGCTCATACTGTATAATTGAAGTCCAATTTCCTTGCTTTAATAAAAGCCGCCTCTCCCCTCCTCTCCAAAGCTGGTTCCTTCCCCCTCTGAACTCTCCCTGCTCTCTGCCTATTGTCTACAGAGGCAATGGCACTGCATTACAATTAGTTATGGCTGCATCATCCGTCTCCTCAGCTAAATTGTTGAGCTTCTGGACACAGTATGTCTTGGTATGTCCAGTGCCTAGCCCTGGGCATAGCAGGAAAAATACCCTCAACAAATGTCTGTGGATGTACTAACAAATAAAAGCTTACAATAACCCGTAATGGCCTGGCTGGTATTTGGCATCTCCTGGCTAAAGATTGACTCATGCTGTGGACATGCTCTTGTGCATTTTTCACTCTCCATAATGGCCTCTTCTTATCATGCATTTTATTGATCTGTCTGAGTGATGAAATTTATTATTTATTACATTTCTGTAATAGCTTTGCTTCAAAGAGCACGGCAGGATATGTAGAGAATCCAAGGCAATAGCCAGGAAGACCAAAACAAAGGAAGCACAGTGTGGGAACTAGAGAGAAAAGGTGGAAGGTGAGGGCTGGGAAGAAATTGCGAAGGAAAGCCATTGCCAGAAAAGTCGCAGCTAGGACAGGCTCCTGGGGGCCCTGTGCCAGTGCGAGTGTCAGCCCAGCCCCCATCCACACCGGGCTTGTTGGACAGTTTGACAGGAGAAATAATTCGGAAAGCACTTTGAAATGTTAAAAGCATCCTCCAAATGCAAAGTAATGTTATTCCATTATCATTAATCAACATCAACATAATTCATTCAAAAGCAGGAAGTATTTCATATCCAGGCAAGTGAGGTGGAGAGTTTGAAGTATCTATCTTCCTTTGCTACACTATATGCTCTTCTAAATCAAGGACCCTAACATATTCATTTTTTGCACATGATAGGTGTTTAACAGAACTTTCCACATGACACTGAAACCAGCGTTTCCATCTCCAGAAATATTTTTTTTCTATCTAGAATCCTGGTGAGGGATTGGGTATTAAACATCCTATAAATAACTTCCTTTTATTCTAGTCTGAATTCCCATGAGAAATGGCCCTAAGAGAAAATAACTGGGGTTTTTTCCCTCCATTTACAGTGACTACCTTACAAATTTTTAGACTATGATATCCATTTAACTTCCACCTTATTTCTGAAAAATCAGGCATGGCTTGATATAGGGAAGTATATGTCAAACCTTTCATCTTTTTGAATGGCCTCTTCAATGAACCTAAAGGCTTAGCTAAAGTGGCCTTCATCTCCTCTCACTGCATTAAAGAATTCCACACCAGGTGTGGTGGTTCACTCCTGTAATCCCAGCACTTTGAGGCCGAGGCAAGTGAATCACTTGAGGTCAGGAGTTTCAGACCAGCCTGGCCAACCCAGTGAAACACTGTCTTTACTAAAAACACAAAAATTAGCCCGGCGTGGTGGTGGGCGCCTGTAGTCCCAGCTACCCGGGAGGCTGAGGCAGGAGAATCCCTTGAACCCAAGAGACAGATGTTGCAGTGAGCAAAGATTGCACCACTGAACTCTTGCCTGGGTGGGGAGAATATAAAAAACAGAATTCCTGAATGATTCATTGATCCCAAGTAAGTTATTTCGCACCCGCATCATAAATCTGAATCTTCCTCACCGTGCTCCAGCCCCACTGCACCGGTCTCTTCTAATCCTCTTACAGATGTTTGCCTGGCCCCGTGGCCTATCCCCTTAGCACACTCTCTAAACTGACTGTGAGCTCTTTGAAGGCAGGAGCAAGGTTTTATTGGACTGGGATTCCTAGCACAGGTTCAGGGACTCTGTTCACTGAATGTTAACTAAATCAGGTACCTGCCACTATCTTACAGTAATTATTGACAAGATCAAAATGACTATCTTTTATCTGTTGAACTGGCAGTTTTTATCCATAGCTAAGCTTCCTATCTAAAAAATTATTTTAGAACCTTGATTACACAAACTCAATACATTATACGGAAGACTGCATTTACACACAAAAACTAAAGTAAGGAGGTATGAATTTTTAAAACCTTCTTCCATTATTCAAAGAGTTTCACCATCAAGTAGAGATTATAGTCTTGTTTATAATCATAAACAAGCTGTGAAGCCTCAGGTACATCAAAATCTTTTCACCTCTCTAAGTTTCAGATTACCCACTTGTAAACTGAAGATACGGGGGATAAAAAACACACTTTGAAGGTTTCTACGAGGATTAGAAGTTTATGACAATATAGTGTCTGACGCTTAGTAGGTTCTCAAGTAGTAATCATTGCTCATGTTGTTATCCTTTAAGACATCTACTCACTAATAATAATTAGAGCAAACCCTCATGTAGCAATTTATGTACCCATTTAATCCACATCAAACCATGTGAGGCGGTGTCATGGGTTGAATTATATTCTTCCAAAACTCATATGTTGAAATCCTAAACCCCAATACCTTAGAGTCTGACCTTATTTAGAAGTAGGGCCACTGTAGATGTAATTTGTCATATTAAAATTAGGTCAGCCGGGTGCGGTAGCTCACGCTTGTAATCCTAGCATTTCGGGAGGCCAAGGCGGGCGGATCACCTGAGGTCAGGGGTTCGGGACTAGCCTGGCCAACATGGCGAAACCCTGTCTCTATTAAAAACACAAAAAAAATTAACCAGGCATGGTGGTGTGCATCTGTAATCCCAGCTACTCAGGAGGCTGAGGCAAGAGAATCGCTTCAACCTGGGAGGCGGAGGTTGCAGTGAGCCGAGATCACACCCTTGCACTCCAGCCTGGGCAACAGAGTGGGACTCTATCTAAAAACAAAAAACAAACAAACAAACAAAAAACAAAATGAGGTCATACTGGAGTAGGATGGGACCCTGTTCCAACATGACTGGTACCATTGTTAAAAGGGGAAACTGGACACAGACATACACGGGGGAGAACACCATGTGAAGATGAAGGCAGAGATCAGAAACATCAAATATTCCCAGCACACTGCCAGGATCCCTGAGAAAGAAAACAATGCTGTGACACTTCGATCTCAGATGCCTGGCCTGTAGAATTGTGACACAGTAAGTTTCTCATTTAAGTCACCCAGTTTGTGGTACCTTGTTACCACAGCCCTAGTAAACTATTGCAGGTGGGTATTCCTATGATTCCCATTTTAAAGATGGGGAAACTGAGGCATTTGAATGCATTTATCCATTATATCAAATGAGAAAAATAACCTAAGAAATAACCTTGGCTTTTGTAAGCATTCAATGTAGGCAAATTTTATTGTATTTTATTTTACTTATTTATTTTGAGACAGGGTCTTGCTCTGTTGCCCAGGCTGGAGTGCAGTGGCACCATCATGGATCACTGCAGCCTCGACCTCTCAGGCTCAGGTGTTCCTCCCACCTTAGCCTCCCAAGTAGCTTGGACTACAGGCATGCACCACCACGCCTGGCTATTATTTTTAATTTTTTGTAGAGATGGGTTCTCACTATACTGCCCAGGCTAGACTTGAACTTTTGGGCTTAAGCGATCCTCCTGTCTCAGCCTCCCAAAGTGCTGGGATTACAGGCATGAGCCACCGGACCTGACTCGGGCAAAAGTTAGCACTTGACACTCACATCTGTGCTTTTGGGTGCTAAAATTTGGGGAATAATCCTTTTTTCCCTTTTGAACACTAGCTCTGAACAGTTTTTGCTTTTCCTTTGGAAACCAGAGGCCATCAGCTGAGTGACTGACTCTTGGCACCCCCTACACAGCAATGCCCACATGTCAGGCCCTGCTACTTTGAGTTTAACCACCAGCGACTCTGTAGAGAAGCTGAAGCCCACACTTCTTGGTTCTTTGCAGAGGTGGACTATATTTGGGAAAAAAGTAATGTTAGCATCTGATTATCTAGGTAGAGCCCTCTAAGGTACTTTTGTGAAGGACTCTTTGCAATGTAAATTTGATTGATTTGCTATTATTGCCGGTATTCTTCATCTTCCATAGACCCTTTGGGAGGAAGAGAAAGGAAGCCACTCATTCCTGATAAATTGATCCTAGAAACTCTGTTTAGAAAGCTGAGATTGACTATTCCATTTTATAAAACAACAACTTTTCAGAGCAACAACAAAATGTTTCTCATGGCTGCTCTATTTACTAAAATATTTATTTTGAAGATAGAATTTTCTTGGAATTGCTCCATGGAGAAACTCAGGTGTAGAGCCCAGGTTACAGCATAACAGCAGGGGATTCTTGTCCAGACGGTCACATGAAGATATGTAGCACAGAAGGCTTCAGTTAGAGATAGGTATCAGCCTCCCTGCTATGATTTGCATGGGTTTGCAAAGCACACAGTTCCAAATTGCTTCCCACTGGCATGTGAGAAATCCTGAAGGCCCACTGAAAAAGACCCAGTCCTTTGAGAAATGTCTTTGAATGGGCACTAAAATGCAAACACTCATTCCTCCAACCCAAGAGCAGAAATTTCCCTTGAAGCACTCCTTCACTAACAATGAAACCAAGGAGGTAGGGTCTCAGATCCTGGAAGGGGGACAGAGCAGTCTAGGAGAACCCAGGCCACTACTGGGGGAGGGTACAGAGAAATTTGGGAGGATGGGAAGCAGTAAAGCACCTGGAGGGAAGCAGAGTCTCAGAGAGCTGAATGAAGGGCAAGGAGGCAAGGTGGTAAGGTAGATAAAAGCACATGCTTCATTATCGCACAAACCTGGGTATAAGTCAGAGCTCTCACACCTAATAATTTTTTGTTCTTGGACTAATTATTTAACCTCTCAACCTACATTTTCACATTTATTTCGTAAAAATATCAATTGGCAGTAATTCTTAGATTTTTTCATTATTGTCCCTCTAAGGACACTTTTTAGACATTTTTTCTAATTGCTCCCCCACATTGAATTTTACCACAGATACACTGTGTATCTGTTCATATACTGCACATATATCTGTGCTTTATAAACACAAAAAGTATATGGTTGTTGTTAAAAGTAAATGGTATTTCCTCCCAGACTTCACCATTACTGTAATATATCCATGTAACAAAATTGCACTTGTAACCCTTAAGTTTATTTAAATAAACATAAATAAATAGATAAGTATCTAATACAAAGACTAATGTAGAAGGAAAAAGAGTAAATGATATACTGTAGATGAAGTTCTTAGCAATGAGGATGCTACTCAAAATACTTAAGAATAGGCATTACACTGGCACTACTAATCAAGCATTGGGACTGCCCATTTAGGATGGAGAAATGCTTTAAAAACTGGCCAACCATACCAGTGCATGCCCTTTGTGGTGGATTAAACTATAGGTCACAACTCTTCACTCTCCTGTAGAGATACCTAGGCCTTCCCTTGGCCTTGTTGTTGGTGGATGCCCTTCCCTACTCCTTGTTTTTGGGCTTACTTGTATGCTTGTTTTGGTTAAAGTATATTAGATTATTCTCAACTGAAATTTGTAAAGCTTTTTATAATGCTGCTGCTAATCCACATCCCATTCATCCTATCCCTTTGCAAGTGAACCTTTGCAATCACAACAGGTCTTCATTATAACTCTCTTAATGTGAATCATATCAGATACCACCAAATCTAACTAAACTGGCCTCTGGTTTTAATGGTAATAGTTGTAATATTAATATTATTATTACTGGAGAAGAATTTGGGAGGAGGTGAAGGAAGGAAGTAATGAGGAAGAATGGGTGTGGTAGCAACGAACGTGTATCGAACATTGACTATTTAATAGGTTCTCTTCCACTCCCTTTAGAGACTTTGTTTTTTGAGCCTATAGCAGTCCTGTAAGGCAGGCATTTCTTATGTACCTGTGTCTCAGAGACTTGATGAGGGTAAGTACAGTGTCCAAAGCCACATGGTTCCTAGGTGGTAAAGCCAGGAGTTGCTCCAACTTCAAAGCCCGGGCCTGTGTAAAGAGAGCCTCCTGGATTACACACTCAGCTGACAGTGGCTCATCTCCATCTCGGTCTATCTCTACTTGACTGGCTCCTGCAAACCACTGGGGCCCCGCTTTAACACTCGAGTCAAGAGTTCATTATGGCTCAACCACAGCTTTTCCTGGTGGCTTCTTCTACAACACAGGTTACCCTGATGGAGGAGAAGCAACAGTCATCCAGCACTAAGGAGCAGGGACTTGGTGATGGGGAGGACAGGGAGCTGTGACACAGTTCAACAACAGCCCTGCTATCTGAGGGAAGAGTGTCCTGAAGCAGGACACATAGAAGGACTTAAGGAGAGGACCTTCTCCGGTCAGATGAATTGACAAAGGAACCTTTCTGGGGAGGAACCTTACTCCCAGATGGCCAGAGCACGGGCTTGGTCCCACCCGAGTGGAATCCAGACGGGCTCTGGATTCTAGCCCACTCTGGCAAAGCCCTTTGTTCGAACCCGATTTGCCCATCTGGACCCAGCAGCCCTGGAGTGGGGTGAGTGAACCTCCCTGTAGATCATCCAGTACTATTCCCACCAACACCACCAGGGTAAGCCTAGCTGACAACACAGAAATAAGCTCAGAGGCCACCATACGACGGATAAATACTGTAAACTCTGGAAAAGTATACTTCCTTGAACTACATCAGTCACAGGTAGGGATCTTTTCAATATTGTTGGTTACTGATGTTTCTTTCCGTCCAGTGTCAACCACTATAGGTAAAACAATTCTGAACATGCTTTCTGTAAAGTGGTACAGTGTGCCACAGAGTGAGGTTCTGGTACCAGACTTCATGGTATCAAAGCCTGGCTCTGTCTGTCCAAACCATGTGAACTTGGATAAGTAAAGTTTCTCCCTTGAAAAATGAGAATGGTAGAATGTACCTCGAAGCATTGTTGTCAAAATTCAGTTAGGTGTTTCAGCTATCACACAGAACAAATCACCTCAGTTATGAATGGCTTAAAACAACAACACTTCAAAAAGTTAAAAAATAGAATTACCATATAATCTGGCAATTCCACTTCTGGAAATATCCACAAGAATCTAAAGCAGGGTCTCAAAGAGATATCTGTACACCCATGTTTTTAGCAGCATTATTTACAAGAGCCATTTGGATAAAGGCAACACAAGTGTCCACTGACAGATGAATGGATGAACAAAAAGTGACATATACCTAGAGTGAATATTATTCAGCCTCGGAAAGGCGGATATTCTGATACACGCTACAACATGGATAAAACTTGAGGGACATTATGCTTAATGAACTAAGCCAGTCACATAAAGATATAGCATGATTTCACTTGTATGAGGAGGTATCTAGAATAGTCAAGCTCACAGAAACAGAAAGTAAAATGGTAATTGTGAGGGAATGGCAGGAGGGAGAAACAGAAGTTGTTGTTTACTGGGTATAGAGTTTCAGTTCTACAAGATGAAAATGTTTTGGAGATTAATCATACAACAATGTGAATATACTTAATACTGCTCAATTGTACACTTAAAAATGGTTAACATGGTAAATTTTATGTTCTGTGTATTTTACTACAATTAACGATAAAATAATAAAAAGTTAAAATTTTTTTAAAAAACAAACATTTGCTTGGTTTATAATTCTGTGGGGTACCATTTGGTTTGGGTCTTGCCTGTAGCCATCTGTTAGCTCAGCTGGACCTGGGTTGTTCAAGATGGCCTCACTTGCGTATCAGGGGGTTGTGCTAGTTCTGTGGCTGGGCCTCTTCCCTCCATGGTCATTCATCCCAGCCCTGGGTTCCAAGAAGCTGAGAGAGAAAGCAGTAGTGTCTCTCAAGGCCTTGTCTTGCAAAATATCACTTTCACCACAGTTTATTCATCATAGAAAGTCAAAAGGCCAGACCAGATTCAGAGAACGGGAAAATACTTCTCTCACAGAAGGAGGTGGGGCAGACAGCAAATTTACGTTGCAAATGTGTGTGCATAAACAATGAAAGGATTATTACTGTGATCTCTATAAATAATCTAACACTTAAAATAACAGAAGTAAAGCACTAAGGACAGTGCACATAGTAAGCGCTTAATAAACAGTTATTGTTTTATTGTTGTTATAATTCTTAAAATTCCAGGAATGTTTGCCAACTGGCAAATGAGTTGATTCTGATACCTTTCTAATGTATTTCCTCCAATCAAAGAGAAAAGCAAAAGGAATCAGTTACTAACAGGAGTCTATATTTCACAACTAAAGTCTTAAATACACACACACATACATATATAGGTATATTAAAGCAAACCAGAGTACAATATGAAATTTAATAATACTAATCTCATACTTTTCCTATAAATTGACTTAATTCAGTAGGCTTACCTAATCATAACAACATAAAATTAAATTACTTTGAAAAAATACTTGGACTCTAGTATATTGCTGTAGGACCCTAAAAACTCAGCTAATAAAATAAAAGATAATTTGAAAATAATGCAGATCTTTCATCATGAACAGTATTTAAGTATTTTTGCATCCTTCTTTTCTTTCATCCTATTAAAGCTCCATAATTACAATTCTCAAATACAGTAATAACAGAGAGAACACAAATAATGAACTGTATGCAGTAGTAATAACAAAATAAGGTGTGATATGCTTTCAAACTGTTCTTAGGCAATTGGTCTAACTTCTCATCTTAACGCTTATATGTACTCCTTAAGGTTTGGGAAGAGGTCACTGCTGAAATGTCGTTGAATTTTCATTAGAAAAAGATAAAGAAATAACTTGGCTTTGTTTTTCACTCCTGTTGTACTGCATTCTATTATCAGCAGAAACAAAAATATGAGGAAGTTGGAGTTTCTAAGCTAAGTCATCTATAAGCAAGTGCTAGCCCTTCAGTGACCCACTAAGCTCAGTTCTCCTATTTCCAAATCTTTTGAGGATAATGTTTGAAAAGGTTTTCCTTTATAGTTTTACATTTTAAAGAAACAAAAACTGTTGGCCATTGATCTCTGTTGCAAAGAGGCCCCTCTGCTCCTCCCTGCTGGGCGCCATGTGAATGGGGTTCACCGTGAGATGATAATACCTAATGCATGCAATGACATTTAGTAACGTGCTTTACTGCTCTGCCCTTTCCACACATGGAACAGCAAGTGGGAGCAAGGCTGCATCTCTCACAGGTCAGCCAGAGCCCCCGCCCCAAAGCTAGGAAATGCTAATGTACCCAAAGGAACAACAGCCACATGGAATCACCCACCTACAGAGACCACGAAATGAAAACGTGCTCCTGGACAATATCATTTCTTGCCCAACTAGGCCCTCTGGAAGTAAACAAAGACCAACCAAATGAGAAGAAGCAAAGGCTATTTATTCTGAGCTTGCTAGAGGCAGGGAGTCAGCCACACTGTCACTTGCATTTTGATAGAGACACAAAGGCAGGAAGAGAAGTAGGAAAGCTTTATCCTGAAAAAAAAGGGAAGGTTTCAGATGTGCCCTAATTAAAGGTTATGGGTGCAGGGAAGCCGTAGGTGGTCTAGCAGGAAGTGGGGCATCCTGTCTGATTTGTTAGGGGTGTGTTATTTGGCTTTCTCTGGTTCATCCTAAGTTAAAAATGGGGACAAAAAAATTAGGGAAGCTGCCAGTTATTGATCAAGTCCTGGCCACTTGGGGTCAATTGTTGAAGTTATTGTTTAGTTTCCTAGATGGTGACTGGAGATTGCAATCTGACTTGTTACAAGTCTAACTCACGGCAGGCTAGCTTTCTGGGTTCTTTATCGTGAATAAGGAGCCGGTTTCCTGGGCAGGTTGCTGCAGGTTGTGGGTCAGGGTTCTATTTTCATATAGGGTCTGGCCATTGTCCATTCATATAATCAGCCTCTCAGCCCTAAATGAAGCTGGAGCAGGCCCATGAGCATTAGCCTGGTGAGCCTACTGTGAGTGTGCTAAACCCTGTCTGAGGACGGCTCCTTCTCCATCCTGCACTATTCTCTGCTCAGGTATCTATCAACGTTAATCATCTGAAGATGACCATCAATGCGCAGGGTCCTCACTGGCATGACCTCCTCCGGGCAGAAACCATTTTTTTGTTTATGTTGCTTCATTTCAAATTTACAAACTAAGAAATACACGGCAAACAATTTGAATCTAAAAATTTACACTCTGCTAAAATAAAAGGGGTTACACACTTTATGTTTTCTGACAGAGGAAAGTACCACTCATTTACAGCGATCACATTTTTCCTGAAAGTAAACCAAGTGAGTTGTCTGAGAAATTGATAATTAAAAAATAATTTGTAAGACTGGCACAATAGTTCCTCTAGAGCTCTGAGACCCACTTCCTACCAGGTTTTAAAATGTGCTGCTGTGGTTTGACCTAGAGTACAAAGTAGACAAGGAAATGAGGTGGATTAAAGCAGGCAGAAAGTAGGGCAGAAATGAATTTGAAAGGGGGCTTCACATGGATTTGCCCCAAACTGACCTTTCTTCGCAAGGTTACTGGGCCGCCTAAGAATTAAGCTGGTTAATACAAGTATTTAAGGAAAAGAATCAGATTTGTGCCACAAACTTCTCAGATTAGTGGAAGACAGAGGACAGCCAGAATATATGAATAAGTGTGTGAGAGAAAGCTACACTTTAGTGAGAGAGGTTGTTCTTACAGGAGTCATGATTTGATAATAGTATCACTGAAACCACAGGGCTTTGCTTAAAATTTGGCACCCTTGAACTATAACATTCTTGAACACTTTCAGTGGTAGGCAAACTTCTGTGTAATGGTCGATTTCATATTTCAATAGGAAAACTTATCCTAGTCTAGAGCAAATGTATTTTGCTGCAATAGCCATCTTTCTGTCTTGACTCCTAACCTCAATTCTCTTGGGCCTGAAGCTAATTGTAGCTGATTGGTGTTTACCTCCAGATACACACTTTGCTAACAAAGTAATGAAATTAAATGTTCCACAAATGAGTACTTGCAGGTTGTAGACTTTTTTTTCCCTGAACACAGAATCTAGAAACCACATCCCTTACAAAAGGAGCTCAGCAGAATATTTTTCAAGCTTTCCATACAGTCACAGCTGCAAATCTTGTGCAGCACTTGACATATATGCTATATGGTCACATGAGAGCAAATAATACTAACTGATTATTACTGTAATTGAACTTCTAAAAAGAGCAACAAGGAAGTTTTGAAATTTTCTTCCCTAGAGACTTTTAAACTATAGGACAGAAACTCGCACAGTCAATGTTAGGGTACAGACTAAACTATTGTTAAAATCATTCCAGCAAGTGGGATTTAAATGCAGATGAGTGCTTGACACAATAACACATTTGCATTTATCTTAGAATAAAAATTCTAAATATCCTCTACAATTTTAATTTATTTTACAAAGATTTACTGAGAACCGTCTCTGTGCTAGGCACCAAGCTGGTGATAAAGACACAAAGGTAGATAAATATAGTCCCTGCTCTCAAGTGCTTCACTGTCTAGAAGGAAACTGAACTGGACAAATAAACAAATAGCTTTAAAACAATGTGATCAATGTCACAAGAAAGATTGATCCTGAAGTTTCCAGGGCCCCTAATGAGAATGCAATTAATTCTTGCTTGAAGGACCAGAAAAGGCTGACATTCAGGCATAGCACCACCACCATGCTGGCTGTTGACAGCCAGTGTTCATTTTGATTGATCAGGGCCACAGCACTCATGAATGCTGAGGTGGAAGGCAAGCTGAAGAAGGCAATTCCAGGGTACAGAACTTTTTAAAAATTGAAATACACTTCTTGGATTTACCTGTCCATTTGTACCGTCAATTGGCAATTACAGTTGCATCTGGTTTTGATTTACACTAGGAACTCAAATCACTTTTGGAAAAAAACAGCAGCAACAACAACAAAAACCTGTATTCTTGTGGATCAAGAAATATTTCTGTTTATATCATGAAAGCCAGTTAAACCCATCCTAGCAACTGAAATTACTCTCTCATGTTTCCAGTTGTTGGGAATCCAGCTGATAAAGTTTCAATCTGTGCCCCCACCTAAATCTCATGTCGAATTGTAATCCCCAATGTTGGAGGTGAGGAGGTGATTGGAAATGGGTGTGTGTAGGCGGGGTGGATCCTCCCTGAATAGTTTAGCACCATCCCCTTGGTTCTGTTCTTGTGACAGTGAGTGAGTTCTCTCGTGAGATCTGGTTGTTTAAAAGTGTGGCACCCCACCCCCAACTCTCTCTCCTCCTCCTGCTCCTGCGATGTAAGATGCCTGTTCCCCCTTTGCCTTCCAACATGATTTGAAGTTTCCTGAGGCCTCCCCAGAACCACAAGCCACTCTGCTTCCCATAGAGCCTGCAGAATAGTGAGCCAATTAAATCTCTTTTCTTCATAAATTTCCCACTCTCAGGCATTTCTTTATAGCAATGCAACAATGGACTAATACACCAGTAAAATTCCATTTGCCATCACTGATAAATTCCTAATAACTGAATTTGTAATCCCTGTTAATTGAATTCAATCCTCTAGAAGAAAAAACAGGTTACTCCAACTAGACCAAAGGAAGCCACGAAGGCTCCCTTGGAGAGCAAACAGGCCCCACAAAAGGAGCATCCCCTCCCTGGATTGGCACTAAATGCCAGGGCAAATATCAATCACAGATGCACCTTAGGAGATAGTCAAAGGAAATTCTCTTTTTCAGAAGAAACATACAGCATTAAGTCAAATTTCAATATTTCACACCCTCTACTATCTGCCAGACAAGCAAGAAAATCCTGAGCGTGGTGTTTTATACCCATAGTCTGGGTGCAATTGATTTACTTTCACTGGAATCATTCATCTATCTGGACTGAAAACATAAATGTCAAAAGCAGCCATAATATATCTGCACCAATAAAGTCATCAGTTATGCTTTCATACCACATAGAGAGAGAAGACTTTTTCAAGCTTCATGAGGATTAAGTGCAAAAATAACATTAAAGAAAATATTTGGTAGTATTTTGGGTGACAGGTGTGTGAATGGGTGAAGTCGAATGAAATGAGGCTAGTAAGTAATAATTGGGGTCCTAAGCTGAGTAGAAAAAGCAAAAAAATGGGCTCTTAAAATGGCTCTTTTCAAATCTTAAATCCTGTAGTTCCCATACAACACTCATTGCCTCTCATCCCAATTTGTCATCATTTCATCTCTATTGTGCAACTCATGGATGCGTGTAACTTATTAGCCAAATATTTCCCCCACTTTTGCACAAGCTCTTATGTCAAGTAATATTATCTCCTTACAAAATGAGAGAACATTACCTAGGCTCTCTAAATACACTGAAGCATATGGCAGGTTAGAAACCAGCTCCTGAATAAACAGTAACACAGAAAACGTTACCTTTGGTGGCCTTAAATGCTATTGGGTTGGAGGGGAGGGGGGCAGGGAGTTCTTTCCTCTCTTTGATGGGTCTGTTTTCCTCCTCATGTCCCTACCAGCTCTGTTTCTCATCTTCATCAATGGCTAGTCTCAAAAAGAAACTTCTGAGAGACTAATTCAGACAAATACACACATCACTTAAAAAGCACAATACATTCTTCATGAGGGACCAAGCCATAAGCTAAAGTCACAAGTTTCCAATTATGAAATTTCTGCATCTATATATGGAAATGGGGACTAGGGAGAGACTGTTCTTTGGATAGAAGGCATAAGATTCAAATATCAGATTAAATCTCATTTCAAGAAATTTAGAGGCCTTTTAAAGCCTTACAGCATAAAGAATTTTGTTGTATCAAATATACTTTGAAATAAGGATGGCTTTGCCTTGTAGATTAGCAGGTGAGTACTGTTTCTCAGTGGACAGAAAAAAAAAAGCGGGGGGTGCTTCAGAAGAGTATTACAAGTGTCACTGCATTGGCTGCTGCTCAATTCATGTTCCCAATCCACAAATCAGGAAGCAGCCATCTGCCTAGGTAGCTCCCACTCCTATAATACCAGGCTGACATCCACGCAGTCTGAAATAAACCATGCTGATCCCCCTGGGTTTTCTGCTGTCATCAGATGATCACAATAGCAACTAAATCTCCAGGGGACCACAACTCCAGACCACATCTCTTTTTCTTAAAGGATTCACCAACCAACCAAAGTCACTTGGTGAGAAAACTGCGTTTTAATACAAGACAAAGGCTACCTTACCATGGAGAACTTTTTATCAGGCTGATTTAAGGGAAATATTTCTATCCACCTAGGTCCCTTGTCTCTTTGGAGATATACTGAGAAGCTTATAACTACCAAAATCAATCTCCAGCACCAGAAATCTTTTGTTTCATAAAACTTAGAGGTATTTGTTATACTCTGTTTGTGTTGAAGGAAGAATCAATGTACTATTATTTAACATAGGAGACTGAGATACCTCATCCAGGGGACAGGCAACTTGATGTCCAGATTATGTAAATCATTTGCCTGCAGGAAGGCAATGTTGATTCTAGCACTAACTCTCTAAGTTTATCTTAACTCCATCTAAGTAAAGAACGTGTCTTCTTTCCTTTTGCCCATTTATTCACAATATTTAATGAGCATTTACTCTGGGCCAGTACCTTCCTCTGGGCTGGGAATACATAGATAAACGGAATACATTCCTTGTCCACAAACTTAGTAGGGAGATGTGATGAGTGTTATAAAGGAGGAAAAAAGATAAAAGAGCAGCATTTTGTTCCTCACAAAGTAAATAAAATCTCTCCAGAGAAGGTGGCTCTGGAGTAAAGTCTTGAAGGTTTCAACAGGCAAAGCTAAGGGTGAGGAAAGGACATTATAAGTAGAATGATCATCAGGTTCCATATTTCAGAGAAGTATGGAAGCATCAGGAAATGTTGAATGATAGGTCAGTGTGGGGTGAGTCTCCTGTCACGGCCGGTGGCTGCATGTAAAGCTAGACAGGTTTATTTCTTACTAAAGAGTTAGGATATTCTAAATCCGATCAAGGATGCCTTTCAGGCTCCGACTCAAACTCTGGATCCTCTACACACAAAAGTTTGCAGAAAGACTCAGAGTTCACCAATTTCCTGACTGCAGTTTATGAACTTAGGTTAAAAATTCCTGCTGGAGCCAACAGTAAAGCTAGAGAGATTTTAGGCATAAAAGTTTGCAGGATCAAATTCTTAAAAAAAAATCACCATGGCATCAATAATCAGGAAGGACTGGAAGAATTAATTCGTATAATCAGGAAGACAGAAAGCCCTTGCAATAAAGATAGAAAGTTGTTGCAACATCCCAGAGAACACTATTACACAGGTTCTTAATTACTTTGACCAACTGCAAGATAGCAATATGGATTTATACAAGCTCTGGCCTGGTCTAGATACTTCTAAAAGCACATTTTATTTTTATTTTTTTAACTTTTGTTTTAAGTTTAAGGGTTACATGTGCAGGTTTGGTATATAGGTAAACTGTGTGTCACAGGGTTTTGGTGTAACGATTATTTCATCACCCAGGTATTAAGCACAGTAATGGCACCTGATAGGTAGTTTTTTGATCCTCTCTGTCCTCCCACCTTCCACTCTGAAATAAGCCCCAGTATCTTTTGTTCTTCTCTTTGTGTCCATGTCCATGTGTTCTTACTGTTTAGCTCCCACTTATAAGAGGGAACGTAGAGTATTTGGGTTTTTGTTCCTTCATTAGTTCACTTTCTTAGGATAATGGCTTACAGATCCATTCATGTTGCTGCAAAGGACATGACCTTGCTCTTCTTTATGGCTGCATAGTAGTCCATGGTGTATATGTACCGCATTTCTTTATCCACCTTACCATCGATGGGCATTTAGGTGGATCCCATGTCTTTGCTATTTTGAATAGTGATACAATAAACATATGCATGCATGTGTCTTTATGGTAGAATGATTTATATTTCTTTGGGTATATAATGGGATTCCTAGGGCAAATGGTAATTCTGTTTTAAGTTCTTTGAGGAATAGCCACTGCTTTCCACAATGGCTGAACTAATTTACACTCCCACAAACAATGTATAAATGTTCCCTTTTCTCCACAACCTTGCCAGCATCTGGGCTTTTTGGCTTTTTAGTAATAGCCATTCTGACTGGTGTGAGATGGTATCTCATTGTGGTTTTGATTGGCATTCTCTAATGATTAATGATATTGAGCATTTTTTCCTATCCCTTGTCGGCTGTTTGTATGTCTTCTTTTGAAAAGTGTCTGTTCATGTCCTTTGCTCACTTTCTAGAGGGGTTGTTTGCTTTCTGCTTGTAAATTTTTAAAATTCCTTATACATTCTGAATATTAGATCTTTGTCAGATGCCTAGTTTGTAAATATTATCTCCCATTCTGTAGATTGTCTCTTTACTCTGTTGATAGTTTCTTGTGCTGTGCAGAAGCTCTTCAGTTTAATTAGGTCCCATTTGTCAATTTTTGTTTTTATTGCAATTGTTTTTGGCATCTTCATCATGAAATCTTTGCCAGGTCCTTTGTCCAGAACGGTATTTCCTAGGTTATCTTCCAAGGCTTTTATAGTTTTAGGTTTTACATTTAAGTCTTTAATCCATCTTGAGTTGATTTTTCTAAGGAAGGGGTCCAGCTTCATTATTCTTCTTATGGCTATCCAGTTATCCCAGCACTACTTATTAAATAGGGAGTCCTTTCCCCATTGCAAAAGCACATTTTAAATGTTTAATTTTTAATGCTTAGAGATAGAACTTTCACTACAATCAAAAATGGAAAAAGAATAAAAAACACATACACAAATGTATGAAAAGAAAATTTCAGAATCCTCTTGTTCAAGAGGATGACCACCCAGTAACAGAAAAATCACACCCCTGTCCATCATTCACATTACAGGGCCAAAAATAGCACAATCAAAGCTCATGCCAAGACCTGGATAATAAAGTTTTGCAAGGGATATTTAGTAGTGGAGATATTTTTTGAGTCATGATTTTTATATTAATAACTCTTATGACAATAATCTCTACATTTAAGTTAAATTAAGTGAGAACCTGTCACTCATTGTAGGGAGCATAAAGAGGCCAATCTTTTCAATGTTTATATTCTTGAGTGTGAAAAAATTCATTATCATACTTAAACCTTTGTTATTTTCAGTTACTGAACATCTGAAATGAAAGAAAGAAGGGTAAGCAAAAATAGGGTAAGAGAGCCTGATTGTTGAATCACTGAAGCATGGGACTATGACTATGAATGAAGGACGGAAGACGGTCTGAATGATACATTCTCAGGGAGCACCGGGGAAGGGGGGCTATGAAGCCCAGAAAGAGGCTAGAGCTAGTGAGAGCCACAGTTATTTTCCACGGCATTTTACGGTATCTATCTCAAATGTCTACCTTGGCACAACCAGATCCATGTCGTAGTGATAGAATATGACAGCTTCATTATAGGTTATTAAATAATTGACCCCAGGGCATGTGGTTGGAACTAGAACCCAGACCCTCTGGACCCTTCCCAAGCCGAGGGCTCTTTGCTCCATAAAACGTAAGTTTATGATGCAATGTGATTTTGTAGTATTAAGGTTTCTTAGGAAATTAATCAAATTATGAGACATGATTATGACCTGTGTGCCTCTAATGTTTTTTACATTGAGGGTTCTAGAACCAAAGAATTTCTTTATATTTATCCATCCATTCCACCCATCACTTCTATCTTCCCAGTAGGAGCAGCCTTAGAACCTTTGATTTACAAAAGCTTCCCACCTTATCCAGTAGGATCTCTGCTCCAGGCAGCACCAGGCTGCATTGATTGCTCCAAAGCCAATCTGGCCATGGGGTGAAAATAAACTGCTTAACGGGCTTGTGTCTCAACAGGGCAGGACCATCTGTGTGACAACTGCTACCTTTGGACATATCAGACTATGCACCTGTCAAGACTGGGAGGTTTTCACCAGGCAGCTTTTGCAATGTTTTTTGAAAGTGCAAATGTCACAATCAAGTATAATCTGAAGTTCTTGCCCATGTAAATATCTCTGAGAAGAAGAAGAACACAGTAACACCGTGGCTTGCTGCCCACTCCAGGCATTTACATGAGTTATTCCCTAGTCCAAAGCCCATAGCCCGCCACAATAGCTTCACCAGGTTGACACTCACTGCTCCTTCAGGACCTGGCTTAAACCCTACTTCATTCAGGAGGAAGTCATTGCATCCTCCACCAAGTCAGCATTAGATCACCCTGCCATGTGCCCTCAAAACACTGTCCTCTAAATTATAATGGCGCGATTATTTGTTTGTATTGATTGATAGATTACAAGATCTGTGAAGGCCTGAGTAGCCCCATTTCCTGGCATATAGTATGCACTCAAATATTAGTTAAATGGAATGATTGTCTCAATTAATCATGCACGCAGGCATGAAATATTTTAAAAATGAACCAAACTGCCAAAGTTATTTTACTTTGTATAAAATGCTTGTTTTAAAAAAGAACTGTAAGCAAAGAGGATTTACTTACATAATATGCATATCTTCCTTAATGTGAAATTTTTTCTGTCTCTGATGTCTCCTAAAAAATACAAATTAGGGTAGATAATTCTTTAAGAAGTCATCTAGAATCAGACTGTTACATTGCAGGGAAAAAAATTCAAGAAAGTTTATTCTGTCTTCATACTTCTGGTGAAATTTACCAGCATATTAGGTGAGATCTTGTGAAATTTGAATCAAAGAACCCACAAAAATGAAAAGAAAGTTTCGACGAAAAAGATAATTGGGAATAAGTATTTCTACTTTTGAGTTTGCCATGACACATTTTCAAGCAAAAGTGGTGCCTACAGGTAACACTAATAAGCCTCCTTCTCATTCACCACTGTGTATCCTCTCTATAACGACCACCACGAGTCGCAGGAACTGCTCAGGGTTGGATGCTGCAGCAACTCAGGAAACCAGAGCAAGATCCAGAACCGCTCCGCTGGGGTCTAGAAATGCAACTCTCCAATCCTAACTTATTTAACACTAGGACTGTTACTGCGTTAAAGGACACCAAGATTATGTATGAGTCCTTTTCAACCACAGAATTTGATTTAGTTACAGACAGAAAATGGTACACTATCAAATCATGCCACTTCATATGTCATATGACACATCCACCACATCCAGTCCCGAGCTGCCTCATGCCTCTTACTAACACACTTTTAGTGACGTATGGCCAAAACCCTTTCACCCTTTAGGGCCCCTGATCGCCAGGAAAATCGCCATGTGATGGTTCTAGGGAGAGCACATTTCTGTGCCCAGGGGAAGCTGGCCTCAAGGACCCCCTTGGACCCCAGCATCTGTTTTGCTGCAGAGACAAGCCAGGATAAAACACCAGGCAGAGGGTTCACATCTAAGAGCCCAGAGGTTTGCATCTGCACCTGCTCTGCCTTTGCCACTAAATCACATGGGACCTCAAAAACATTTCCTGAGTTCTCAGTACTTCAGGCTTTATTTGGTTTGCTAGGTTGATGAAAAGAATAAAGTTATAAACTTAAGTGAGGGGCTGGGAAATAGCTAAGAGAGAAGAAAGAAAGATTATTCAACCTTAAAGCAGGTAGGGGAAGCAGAGCAGGAACAGCCATATCCTGTGTGAACATATGTTATACGCAGGGAACCAAACTGCAAATGCGAAATATTCCATCTCATTGAATCATCCCAACCAACTACCATGGCAAGAATCAGTATCTCCATTTTACAGAGGATAAAGTGAATCTCAGTAGGTTCAAAACACAAAGCTAGTTTCGGTTCCTTTACATACTTACTATGCGACCTTGGGCAACATATTACTTAAAATCTCAAGGCAGTTTCCTTAGCCATAAAGTGGGGATAATACTACCTACACCGTATAATTGTTACAAGGATTAAATACAAAATGCATGCAAATCCCTTAGTGCCTGATATGGTAAATAACTAATAAACATAAATAGCACAAGTAATTATTGTCTATACTACAAATGATGGCAATAATAGTGCCAGTAACAATAACAAATAGAACAATATTTTTGTGAAATGGCAGAGCTGGTATTCAAACATAGGTCTGCCAGATTCTAAAGCCTTTGCTCTTAATTCATACATCTGCAATATAACCCTTAGCTAATAAGAATTAAGCTGCAAGAATGGATGTATCCAGGAGGAAAAGAAAGAAAGGACGGAAAGAGGGGAGGCATGGAAAGAAAAAGCAGATAAATATTGATATATAAAAACAAATATGTGAATACATATATTATAGATGTAATTTTTCCTGCAGAAAATGGTGAATAGCTTTTCTTTTAAAATTGTATATGCACATGTTGCATTGTTTCTTTAGGTCAGGTATTTATAGTAGATATAGTTATCCTCACCATACCAGCTTGGGGCTGGAGAATCTATCTGATGGAAGGTACTCAACAAAGATTTGCTGATTGAGCTTTCTTTCCAAGGAGATCTTGATTAGAGCAGAAGGGCAAATACTCTAGCCTCCAAGGTCTTTGACATGGGCAGGAGGCTGCCTCCTCTGGAAAGGCTGCAGGACTGCTCTGCCTCAAGGTGGCCTCCGGGGCCAGGGTGAGTAATCAGATCCATATCCAGCCCCAAACTTTGATAGTCTATTCAAAGTTGTGTTTGCAGAATGGCCATAATCAAAAAAATCAAAAATAATAAATGTTGACATGGATGTGGTGAAAAGGGAACACTTTTACACTCTTTGTGGGAATGTAAACTAGTACAACAACTATGGAAAACAGTGTGGAGATCCCCTAAAGAACTAAAAGTGGAACTATCATTTGATCCAGCAATTCCACTCCTGGGTATCTACCTAGAGGAAAAGAAGTTATTATACTAAAAAAGATAATTGCACACGCATGTTTATAGCAGCATAATTTGCAATTGCCAAAATATAAAACCAACCCAAATGTCCATCTACCAACAAGTGGATAAAGAAAACGTGGTATATATATACCATAGAATACTACTCAGCCATAAAAACGAATAACATAATGGCACTCACAGCAACCAGGATAGAACTGGAGACCACTATTCTAAGTGAAGTGATTCAGGAATGGAAAACCAAACATCGTATGTTCTCACTCATACATGGGAGCTAAGCTATGAGGACACAAAGGCATAAGAATGATACAATGGACTTTGGGGACTCAGGAGAAAGGGTGGGACGGGGGCGAGGGATCAAAGACTATACATTGGGGACAGTGTTCACTGCTTGGGTGATGGGTGCACTAAAATCTCAGAAATCACTACTAAAGAAGATATTCATGTAACCAAACACCACTGGTTCTCCCAAATCCTACTGAAATAATAATAATAAGAAGAAGTTGTGTTTGCAAAGTCACAAGGAAGCAGTCATCAACCTGAGTAGGGAAGAGGAGGCACTATGCTAAGACTAAAAAATTCAGTTCTGCCACATACAGAAATAAAGATTTTGCTGAATATTGGACAATAATTTAGACTATGTCATCATGTTAGAAATACAAAACTTGATTCACAAAGCTTTTTCCACTTCCTCTGGATTATGATTAAAAGAAAAATCTAGTTGTAAAAATGAAAGGGTTTATGATCATAATTTAATTTCCTCTTCTCGAGAAAAACACACAAAAACACAAAACAAAGCTGAGGATTTTCTTTGAAAATTGTGTCTGTCAAGAACATTATTAATGAAGTAGAGAGAGGTTTAAGTTTTTCACAGGGAGTTAAAGGATACTATTATGATTTCAAAACTTACATCTTAAAAGACCTTTGAATTGATGGATTTAATAATATATGAAATTAAAATGAGGTGTTATCTTAAAAGGCTAAATTTATTTTGGTACAACTTGAAGATTTTAATATATGCCTAAGGCTGACTCTTTATCAGTGTTGGCATTTTTAAAATAACAAGGGATGATGTGAATATTTTTTTTCCTAACAAGATTTGTAATTTATATAGCAGAAACAGCTTTATGTGCCAGTGATTTGTCCTCCTGCAACTGTAACTGATGACAAAGCACTAATTTTTACACATCGAAGAAATTAAACCTAGCTTTTCTGTGCATTATTGACCTTTACTGTATACAAAGCAACACAGAAGAAACAAATTACACTGCAGGAAAGTTTTGATTTCCTTTCCACACTGGATTTCATTCAATGGTTGCGTGAAACTGCTGACCAATGAATAAAGTTTTGTTTTTAGAAGATGCTGTTCCTGTTTGATGCAGGGGGAGAAAAGAAGAAAGAAGAAAAGCTGAAAGTGGTCATTCTACCCACATATTATTGGATTCATCCTTCAAAGGTACAAATTAGGTGGCATTCTTCACAGGATGTTTGTCCAGGCCCAAATAGGAAATTCAAGCTACCACTGGTGAAATTCCAAGGAACCAGAAGATCCCAGAGATCTATTCAACAACAAATTATTTCTTGAGCACTTCTGAAAGCCTGGCACTATACTTGCCCTGGGGATACATTGGCAAACACATCCGACAAAAGTCCTGGCCCTTGTGGGGCTTATATTTTGTTACAGGAAAACATACACATATATGCGTATTTGTGTGTGTGTGAGTGTGTGTCTGTGGGTGTGTGTGTAAGAGAGATGGGGATAGAGAAACATTAAGAAGAAAGAAGGACAAGGAGTCCAGGGAAAGGTTGTAATCTGAGCAAAAATCTGAGAGTAAATCGTCCAGATATCTGGAGGAGAAGTATTTCAACCAGGAAGAACAGCAAGT
This sequence comes from Hylobates moloch, assembly GCF_009828535.3. Lineage (NCBI taxonomy): Eukaryota > Metazoa > Chordata > Mammalia > Primates > Hylobatidae > Hylobates > Hylobates moloch. Next base: position 149,857,853 of record NW_026652280.1, read on the forward strand.
GCAAAGACCCTGAGATGGTGCATGGGGGGCCTTAAATAACATCTATGAGACCAGTGTGGCCAAGGCAGGGGATGAAAGCAAAGAGTAAGAGATGAGGACAGGGATGAAAAGAAACCTTCTGGAAGTTGAATCTGCCAATAAACATTTAAGTCCCTTTAAATCCTCAACAAAATCTGTGAGGTCTCTGTAAATCTCCAGCGCCTGGCAAGCCCACCACCTCTAGAAAGCACTGTAGTAAGCAAATGCTTCCCTACATCCATCTCCTGAAGCTGCCACCCAATGGACTGCTTTCTACCCTCTGGAATGCCAGAGAGAAGAACTGAACCCAGCTTCCTAAAATAGACCAAGCAGGCAATGTTCAAGGCTGTTACCTCTTCCTACTCTTCTTCAGGACAAACTTTTTGTTTTCTTCAACATGTCTCTTATAATTGCCATCCACTCACTGTCCCCACACTCTTCCTGATACGCTCCAAGCTTTGGGTGGGGCATTCAGAACTACACGCAGCATGCATTTTTCCATGCAAGTAACTTACTAGACCATGTAAATGCGGAGTGAACAGAAATAGTCAAGACCTCCCTCAGCCTAAACCAGTGGTTCTCAAATTAGGATCACCTGGGGCAGGGGAGGGGCATGAAATATCCCAATGCCAAAGCTGCATCCCACATCAATTAATTAATCTCTGGCAATAACCCAGCCATTGGCATTTTCAACTTCCTAGGCGTTCCGATGTGCTGCTCTGCATACCTTATTCCTATTGCTAAAATCTAAATTCTGGCAGACACATCACACAGTGAATGACATTATTTTTTAATCCCCAAGTCTGTTGCACAATGAGGTTAAACTACATGTCCTCTGTCAAATTACTGTTGCAGTTTTCTTAATTATTATTCACCCTTATGAAACTTTAAAGGATTGTATTCAGCTTATCTTTTGGTCTACTAAGTTCCCTCTGAATTCTGATTCTTACTCCGTCTTGGGTCACCCACAACTTTAATAAGTATATCCTTACTGAAGTCAGAGACAGAGGCACTGGCTAGCTAAGTGTGAAGAACCACTCCATAACATTCTACTAGAAACCTTCCAGGCTATGTTCATGCTAGCTTTTAATATCGTCATATTTGATATGAGCACCCTATTATGCCCAATTTGAGGATGAAGAAACAGTGATTCAGAAAAGTGAAACGGCTGCCTGGGATTACACAGGTTAAGTGAAAGCCAAGAATTGAAGGTAGGTCTGTATCTAATTTCAAGTCTCATGCTCTCTTCATCAGCTACTTCTCATGACTGGTTAACTCACTGGCAACTCACCCAACTGCCCTATGACCCAGTAACCATTTCTTCAATGACAGCATAAGGACTTTTCTAATTTAACTCGATGAAAACTGAAACTGACTATATCAATTTTATTTCTCTAATAGTCATTCAAAAGTTATTTGTTGAGTACCTACTATGTGCAAGAACTGCAAATATTTGGCAATGAAAACAAATAATTCCTTTCTTTCATTGAAGCTTAGATTTTTATTCCAGTCACTGAAGTAAATGTGTAGTAACCTAATTTTAGTGAATGCTTGGTAGCTTCTAATTATCACAGCTTCCCTTGATGTGTACTCAGAAATCAACATTTTGTGATTTGTTCTAGAACCTTTTCCAGAATTTATACCGTAACAATCTTAAAAACATTTCAAGAAGTCAGACTCCGTCTCAAAAAAAAATTTTTTTTCAAGAGGTTGCTTTGAGTATATGAGAAGTAAGAAATTTGGCAATTGGATTGCATCATGAAAAGATGAAAATACCAAAGCTAGCTCTAGGTCAGCACCAAGAGAGCTTGGAGAAATGATGGAAATGTTCTGTATCTGTGCTGTCCAGTGTGGCAACCACTAACTCATGTGGCTGTTGTATTCTTGAAATGTGGCTAGTGTGACTGAGAAAACAAATTTTTTATTTAATTTTGACTTAAATTTAAATAGTCACATATGAGTAGTGGCTGCCATATCGGGCTGTGCAGTTCGGGAGGAATCTAGGTTATGAATTGACTACCTCTCAAAGGAGAAGAAAAAAAATAAAACCTTATAGACTCATTCCTTAAGGCCTTTGCTTTTTGCTCTTTCTTGGGTTTCTTTCAATTATATTTAATCCCTTTTTCCAAAAACATTCTGAGATGCAGGTGGCCCATTCATACAGCCATATACGGTAAGCATTCACAAATGATGTGGTGGTCATGCATGGAATTCATACACTTTATCTCTGATAACATATCCCTTTTGTGAGATGTTCACCATCTAAAGCATGTAGTCTGAATTCCCTTAGTCAGATGATGCTGGCCAGGAGAGGTAGATGACTTCATCTGCTGGGTTATGCCCAGGCAAGGCAGTCTCCTGGGCAGGATTCAGAGGAAGAATAGACACCTGCCACTATTCACCTCCCTAAAAGATTGTGCGTTCACCGTTTTAATGTGCAGGTGACAAGCGCTCTGCTGGCCTGTAAATTAGCACATCTCTGTGATTTTAGTAGGACTAAATAGAGCAAGAGGAATTTGTTTTCAATAGAACAGAAGCGGGCATAGGTACTTTGGTTGCAGTATTTGTTGCTTTCAGGTCAAATATTTTTCAGCATAATGATTACTAAGAAACTAAACCATAGTGAAACTTTTAAAAAATAACACAGGCTACTGTAACAAACAACCCACAATCAAATTTCCTTGACTTAAAACACAATAAAGGTTTATTTCTTGCTCAATCACATCATGGCTTCATGTGCATTGATAGGGGCTCTGCTCCATGTTGTGTTTCGAGGACACAGCATGCTTCTATCTTACGCCTCCACCATCCCCTAGCACCCTCCAGTCAGTAGATAAAGGAAGACAGAAAATGCAGAGGATCATGCAGGAGGATTTTTAGGTTTTGAAGTACCATATGTCATTCCTAACAGATCCCATTGGCCAGAATCCAACCCCATGGCCCTACCCAACAACACTTGAGAGTGAGTTGCACAATTCCCATTATGTGCCCAGGAGAAAAATGATCACACAGCATACACGGTCTTTGCCACTATCCCTAATTTGGATTATTTGAAAAATAGAACAGCTTGAATTAATAAAGTCATTCATTTATTAATTCAGCTATTCGTTTCAAGCATATGCAGTAAATTTAACCATTTACCAAATGTTTCCAGCACAGAACGGGTCAGACTTTATAAGTCTCAGCTGTTTTCTTTCTCCCTTCCTGTGTTTTAGACTTGCCAGTGGCATCCAAAAATCTAGCCCACCAAGTAACTAACAAAATAGTACAAAAAGAAAATTCATGACCAAGAAAGCATCCCTTATTTCACTGAGTGGATGAGCTTCTTTCTAAAAATCCTGAAACATTTCATGATTAATTCCCAAAGAATTTGCATTTTTAAATCAACCACCTGAATTTCAAAGTGGCCTGAAAAACCCTCTTTTCTAGCGGGGAAAAAAAAAATCCAGTTGTTGAATTGCTTCAATATTGTGTGGTAGAAGTGGAAATAAGCCCTGATGCTCCCTAAATATTTAGCAGCTTAATATACACAGGTCAGGTGATTTTTCCTGAAAAACTAAGGCCTCAAACTCCTCTTCAGGATCCAACAACTGAGAATCTAAACTCCAAGCCCTCAGGAAGTATTTTTCAAACAATCAAACAAATGGAAGCTGCCAAAATAAGGCTTTTGATTAAAAATCAACATGATTTCTACAAGCACAGGCTGGGGGCCCCAGCCTGCCGAGCCCTTTGAGAATGCTGCTTATGGGACAAACGTGGTCCAGAAAACACCAATTTAATTTTAACAAAATGAGATTGTCTGGAAGCATTTCACTATATTTAACATAGGGGAGCAGTTTCCAAAAATGAGGCTTAGATTTTTGGAAATAACAATTAGGAAGCTGTCTAAGGGGCAAGATCCAAAGTATAATTATTGCTAAATGGAATGTTTTTCTGAGGATGGAAATGAAGTCTTTAACATAGCTCCATGAGCCCAAATGGACAGAAAAGGTATAAGTGAAATGTTGTTTTTGTTCTAATATCTACGGGATATGCTTAAATAAGAAAGTCTGGCAAGTGAAAATTCTTATGAACTGAATTGTGCCCCCCAAAATTCATATGTTGCTGCATTAATTCCCAGTATGACTATGTTGGAGATGGGGACTTTATTTTATTTTTATTCTTGATTATAATTTAAGTTTTAGGGTACGTGTGCACAATGTGCAGGTTTGTTACATATGTATACATGTGCCATGTTGGTGTGCTGCACCCATTAACTCGTCATTTAACATTAGGTATATCTCCTAATGCTATCCCTCCCCCCTCCCCCCACCCCACCACAGGCCCCAGTGTGTGATGTTCCCCTTCCTGTGTCCATGTGTTCTCATTGTTCAATTCCCACCTATGAGTGAGAGCATGCAGTGTTTGGTTTTTTGTCCTTGCAACAGTTTGCTGAGAATGATGGTTTCCAGCTTCATCCATGTCCCTACAAAGGACATGAACTCATCATTTTTTATGACTGCATAGTATTCCGTGGTGTATATGTGCCACATTTTCTTAATCCAGTCTATCGTTGTTGGACATTTGGGTCGGTTCCAAGTCTTTGCTATTGTGAATAGTGCTGCAACAAACATACGTGTGCATGTGTCTTTATAGCAGCATGTTTTATAATCCTTTGGGTACATACCCAGTAATGGGATGGCTGGGTCAAATGGTGTTTCTAGTTCTAGATCCCTGAGGAATCGCCACACTGACTTCCACAATGATTGAACTAGTTTACAGTCCCACCAACAGTGTCAAAGTGTTCCTATTTCTCCACATCCTCTCCAGCACCTGTTGTTTCCTGACTTTTTAATGATCTCCATTCTAACTGGTGTGAGATGGTATCTCCTTGTGGTTTTGATTTGCATTTCTCTGATGACCAGTGATGATGAGCATTTTTTCCTGTGTCTTTTGGCTGCATAAATGTCTTCTTTTGAGAAGTGTCTGTTCATATCCTTTGGAGACGGGGACTTTAAAGAAGTAATTAAGAGTAAGTGAGATCATAAGATGGGGCCCTAATCCAATGGACCAGTGTCCCCATAAGAAGAGGAAGAGAGGCCGGGCACAATGGCTCACGCCTGTAATCCCAGCACTCTGGGAAGCTAAGGCAGGTGGATCACTCGAGGTCAGGAGTTCGAGATCCTGTCTCTACTAAAAATACAAAAGTTAGCCAGGTGTGGTGGCAGGTGCCTGTAACCCCAGCTACTTGGGAGGCTGAGACAGGAGAATTGCTTGAACCTGGGAGGCGGAGTTTGCAGTGAGCTGAGATCGTGCCACTGGACTCCAGCCTGGGCAACAGAGTGAGACCCTATCTCAAAAAGATAAAGGAGAGGAAGAGATAGTAGGAATATATGCACAGAGAAAAGTCCATGTCCATGTGAGAACACATAGAGAAGGCAGTTGTCTGCAAGCCAAGGAGAGAGGCCTCAGAAGAAAGCAAACATGCAAACACCTTGATTGGAGATTTCCAGCTTCCAGAACTGTAAGAAATATATTTCTGTTGTTTATGCCACCCAGCCTGCTATATTTTGTTATGGAAATCCTACCAGATTAATATAAAGATGGGTACAAAAAGAATCATATTATGTTAGTACAGGTGTCCAGGCAAATAGCTATTAGATTTGGTTCAATATAGATAAGGTTCAAGTCATAGATTTAGAACAAAAGGAAACCACAGGAAACATCTGCTAAATAGAAATGTACTATCACTTCAGCATACTAGTCAGAGAAAGGGTAACTGTGGTTCACATGGGGAAAGAAAACCCCAAAAAACTAAGGTACATAAAGGTCTCAGACACAACTGCAATATGACAAAGAAGGCTTTCAAGACACTATGTTGTTGACTTCTAGAAAATGCAGCTCTAATCAGGACAATTAGCTAAGGCATGTGGGGCTTAAAACCTAGGTGATGGGTTGATAGGTGCAGCAAATCATAATGGCACACATACACCTATGTAGCAAACCTGCGTGTTCTGCACATGTATTCCAGAGCTTAAAGTAAAATAATAAAAAGAAAAAAATGCAGCTCTCATTTCAAGTGGGCCTGTTATGGGCACCGACCAACCAAACTAGTTGGAAAATGAAACTGGCTGGTTGGGGCCCCTGGAGGCAAGGGTATCTTAATAGAGCTGTTCGAATATAACTTGAGGGGCAGCAATTCAGACTCAAAGCCAGGAGCCAAAACAAACCCCAGGATAATCCTCTAGATAGAGTGGGGCTCAGATTCAGCAGGAAGGGTGGCCCGGGGGCTGCACAGAGGTTGAAATCAGATCTGTAGCTCCAAGTCCCCTACTGAGTAAAGAATAACTGACATAGCCTCATAAGTCATCCTGAGCATTTAAAATGCTAGCAAATGTCAATTGGTTCTTTAACAACTTTTAAACAATTGTGGGGGGGTGGGGCACTAATGGCTTCATCTTGGGACACTTCTAGATTCCCGTGGAGTAAGCTAATCTCAGTTCCCGAGGAGAAATACCACCACCTCTTCCACTACCTTCTCCCATAAAGACACCTAGCTAAGTCACAGCAGAACAGCTGCTAGCCCGCATGATACCTTTGTGCATATTAGGAAAAGGTGCCCCCTGTGAGGATACAGTCCTGCATCAGATTCAAGACTTGGCAAATGAAGCACAGGCTGGCATTCAGCACACCCTTGGCCCCTCATCCTGGCATGCTTGCCCAGGATGCAATCTGCACAACCATATGAGATGCTCTGATATAAAAGCCAGAGCTCATGAAGCCTTATGAGCCACAGTGCTATGAAACAGTAAAACGTCCATGCTTTTATCACAGCACAAGCTCAGGGGCTTCAAGAAGCACTCCAAGTGCAATAGACTCCAGGTAGAAGCAGACATATAATAGACACAACCTCAAAAACCTCCTCTGGAGACAATGCAACTTAGCAATCAATCTACCAAGTAAACATCAGAGTAACAGTCTGCAAATTCTACAGAATCTTTGAAAATACGCAGGACCAAATAAGAAAAGGCCAGAGAAAACTCCAGCAATTAAGCAAAAATGAACCACTAGACACAAAAGCTTCGAGAAGAGAACTACAAAAGATAAATTTATCATTAAAGATGAAGATTAGAAGGTTTCTGGAAACCAAAGAAACTGGAAACTGGGACAAGAAAAGTTAAGGAAAATGAGCTTGAGAGCAAGAGAGACCTTATAAAATCTTTATCAGCACTAATTGTCTCCAGAGAAATGTGAAAAAAAAAACCCTAGAATCCAGGTAAATCCAATAGGAGAGAACGTTTAATATGAAAAGTATCGATGATGCATCTTGTTCCAAGAACCGTGTGACTGGAAAATGGCAGAGGCAGAATTGTTTTTTTTTTTTTTTTATTATACTTTAGGTTTTAGGGTACATGTGCACAATGTGCAGGTTTGTTACATATGTATCCATGTGCCATGTTGATTTCCTGCACCTATTAGCTCGTCATTTAGCATTAGGTATATCTCCTAATGCTGTCCCCGCCCCCCCCCACCCCCCACCCCACAACAGTACCCGGAATGTGATGTTCCCCTTCCTGTGTCCATGAGTTCTCATTGTTCAATTCCCACCTATGAGTGAGAACATGCGGTGTTTGGTTTTTTGTCCTTGCGATAGTTTACTGAGAATGATGTTTTCCAGTTTCATCCATGTCCCTACAAAGGACACGAACTCATCATTTTTGATGACTGCATAGTATTCCATGGTGTATATGTGCCACATTTTCTTAATCCAGTCTATTGTTGTTGGACATTTGGGTTGGTTCCAAGTCTTTGCTATTGTGAATAGTGCCGCAATAAACATACGTGTGCATGTGTCTTTGTAGCAGCATGATTTATACTCCTTTGGGTATATACCCAGTAATGGGATGGCTGGGTCAAATGGTATTTCTAGTTCGAGATCCCTGAGGAATCGCCACACTGACTTCCATAATGGTTGAACTAGTTTACAGTCCCACCAACAGTGTAAAAGTGTTCCTATTTCTCCACATCCTCTCCAGCACCTGTTGTTTCCTGATTTTTTAATGATGGCCATTCTAACTGGTGTGAGATGGTATCTCACTGTGGTTTTGATTTGCATTTCTCTGATGGCCAGTGATGATGAGCATTTCTTCATGTGTTTTCTGGCTGCATAAACGTCTTCTTTTGAGAAGTGTCTGTTCATGTCCTTTGCCCACTTTTTGATGGGGTTGTTTGTTTTTTTCTTGTAAATTTGTCTGAGTTCATTGTAGATTCTGGATATTAGCCCTTTGTCAGATGAGTAGGTTGCAAAAATTTTCTCCCATTCTGTAGGTTGCCTGTTCACTCTGATGGTAGTTTCTTTTGCTGTGCAGAAGCTCTTTAGTTTAATGAGATCCCATTTGTCAATTTTGGCTTTTGTTGCCATTGCTTTTGGTGTTTTAGACATGAAGTCCTTGCCCACGCCTATGTCCTGAATGGTATTGCCTAGGTTTTCTTGTAGGATTTTAATGGTTTTAGGTCTAACATTTAAGTCTTTAATCCATCTTGAATTAATTTTTGTATAAGGTGTAAGGAAGGGATCCAGTTTCAGCTTTCTACATATGGCTAGCCAGTTTTCCCAGCACCATTAATTAAATAGGGAATCCTTTCCCCATTTCTTGTTTTTGTCAAGTTTGTCAAAGATCAAATAGTTGTAGATATGCGGCATCATTTCTGAGGGCTCTGTTCTGTTCCATTGATCTATATCTCTGTTGTGGTACCAGTACCATGCTGTTTTGGTTACTGTAGCCTTGTAGTATAGTTTAAAGTCAGGTAGCGTGATGCCTCCAGCTTTGTTCTTTTGGCTTAGGATTGACTTGGCGATGCGGGCTCTTTTTTGGTTCCATATGAACTTTAAAGTAGTTTTTTCCAATTCTGTGAAGAAAGTCATTGGTAGCTTGATGGGGATGGCATTGAATCTATAAATTACCTTGGGCAGTATGGCCATTTTCACGATATTGATTCTTCCAACCCATGAGCATGGAATGTTCTTCCATTTGTTTGTATCCTCTTTTATTTCATTGAGCAGTGGTTTGTAGTTCTCCTTGAAGAGGTCCTTCACATCCCTTGTAAGTTGGATTCCTAGGTATTTTATTCTCTTTGAAGCAATTGTGAATGGGAGTTCACTCATGATTTGGCTCTCTGTTTGTCTGTGATTGGTGTACAAGAATGCTTGTGATTTTTGTACATTGATTTTGTATCCTGAGACTTTGCTGAAGTTGCTAATCAGCTTAAGGAGATTTTGGGCTGAGACAATGGGATTTTCTAGATATACAATCATGTCATCTGCAAACAGGGACAGTTTGACTTCCTCTTTTCCTAATTGAATACCCTTTATTTCCTTCTCCTGCCTGATTGCTCTGGCCAGAACTTCCAGCACTATGTTGAATAGGAGCGGTGAGAGAGGGCATCCCTGTCTTGTGCCAGTTTTCAGAGGGAATGCTTCCAGTTTTTGCCCATTCAGTATGATATTGGCTGTGGGTTTGTCGTATATAGCTCTTATTATTTTGAGATACGTCCCATCAATACCTAATTTATTGAGAGTTTTTAGCATGAAGGGTTGTTGAATTTTGTCAAAGGCCTTTTCTGCATCTATTGAGATAATCATGTGGTTTTTGTCTTTGGTTCTGTTTATATGCTGGATTACATTTATTGATTTGCGTATGTTGAACCAGCCTTGCATCCCAGGGATGAAGCCCACTTGATCATGGTGGATAAGCTTTTTGATGTGCTGCTGGATTCGGTTTGCCAGTATTTTATTGAGGATTTTTGCATCAATGTTCATCAAGGATATTGGTCTAAAATTCTCTTTTTTGGTTGTGTCTCTGCCTGGCTTTGGTATCAGGATGATGCTGGCTTCATAAAATGTGTTAGGGAGGATTCCCTCTTTTTCTATCGATTGGAATAGTTTCAGAAGGAATGGTACCAGTTCCTCCTTGTACCTCTGGTAGAATTCAGCTGTGAATCCATCAGGTCCTGGACTCTTTTTGGTTGGTAAGCTATTGATTATTGCCACAATTTCAGAACCTGTTATTGGTCTATTCAGAGATTCGACTTCTTCCTGATTTAGTCCTGGGAGGGTGTATTTGTGGAGGAATTTATCCATTTCTTCTAGATTTTCTAGTTTATTTGCATAGAGGTGTTTGTAGTATTCTCTGATGGTAGATTGTATTTCTGTGGGATCGGTGGTGATATCCCCTTTTTCGTTTTTTATTGCATCTATTTGATTCTTCTCTCTTTTCTTCTTTATTAGTCTTGCTAGCGGTCTATCAATTTTGTTGATCTTCTCAAAAAACCAGCTCCTGGATTCATTAATTTTTTGAAGGGTTTTTTGTGTCTCTATTTCCTTCAGTTCTGCTCTGATTTTAGTTATTTCTAGCCTTCTGCTAGCTTTTGAATGTGTTTGCTCTTGCTTTTCTAGTTCTTTTAATTGTGATGTTAGGGTGTCAATTTTGGATCTTTCCTGCTTTCTCTTGTGGGCATTTAGTGCTATAAATTTCCCTCTACACACTGCTTTGAATGTGTCCCAGAGATTCTGGTAGGTTGTGTCTTTGTTCTCGTTGGTTTCAAAGAACATCTTTATTTCTGCCTTCATTTCATTATGTACCCAGTAGTCATTCAGGAGCAGGTTGTTCAGTTTCCATGTAGTTGAGCGGTTTTGAATGAGTTTCTTAATCCTGAGTTCTAGTTTGATTGCACTGTGGTCTGAGAGACAGTTTGTTATAATTTCTGTTCTTTTACATTTGCTGAGGAGAGCTTTACTTCCAACTATGTGGTCAATTTTGGAATAGGTGTGGTGTGGTGCTGAAAAAAATGTATATTCTGTTGATTTGGGGTGGAGAGTTCTGTAGATGTCTATTAGGTCCACTTTGTTTAGAGCTGAGTTCAATTCCTGGATATCCTTGTTAACTTTCTGTCTAGATGATCTGTCTAATGTTGACAGTAGGGTGTTAAAATCTCCCATTATTATTGTGTGGGAGTTTAAGTCCCTTTGTAGGTCACTCAGGACTTGCTTTATGAATCTGGGTGCTCCTGTGTTGGGTGCATATATATTTAGGATAGTTAGCTCTTCTTGTTGAATTGATCCCTTTACCATTATGTAATGGCCTTCTTTGTCTCTTTTGATCTTTGTTGGTTTAAAGTCTATTTTGTCAGAGACTAGGATTGCAACCCCTGCCTTTTTTTGTTTTCCATTTGCTTGATAGATCTTCCTCTATCCCTTTATTTTGAGTCTATGTGTGTCTCTGCACCTGAGATGGGTTTCCTGAATACAGCACACTGATGGGTCCTGACTCCTTATCCAGTTTGCCAGTCTGTGTCTTTTAATTGGAGCATTTAGCCCATGTACATTTAACATTAATATTGTTATGTGTGAATCTGATCCTGTCATTATGATGTTAGTTGGTTATTTTGCTCATTAGTTGATGCAGTTTCTTCCTAGCCTCGATGGTCTTTACAATTTGGCATGTTTTTGCAGTGGCTGGTACTGGTTGTTCCTTTCCATGTTTAGTGCTTCCTTCAGGAGCTCTTTTAGGGCAGGCCTGGTGGTGACAAAATCCCTCAGCGTTTGCTTGTCCGTAAAGTATTTTATTCCTCCTTCACTTATGAAGCTTAGTTTGGCTGGATAGGAAATTCTGGGTTGAAAATTCTTTTCTTTAAGAATGTTGAATATCGGCCCCCACTCTCTTCTGGCTTGTAGAGTTTCTGCTGAGAGATCAGCTGTTAGCCTGATGGGCCTCCCTTTGTGGGTAACCCGACCTTTCTCTCTGGCTGCCCTTAACATTTTTTCCTTCATTTCAACTTTGGTGAATCTGACAATTATGTGTCTTGGAGTTGCTCTTCTCGAGGAGTATCTTTGTGGCGTTCTCTGTATTTCCTGAATCTGAATGTTGGCCTGCCTTGCTAGATTGGGGAAGTTCTCCTGGATAACATCTTGCAGAGTGTTTTCCAACTTGGTGCCATTCTCCCCGTCATTTTCAGGTACACCAATCAGACGTAGGTTTGGTCGTTTCACGTAGTCCCAAATTTCTTGGAGGCTTTGTTCATTTCTTTTTATTCTTTTTTCTCTAGACTTCCCTTCTCGCTTCATTTCATTCATTTCATCTTCCATCTGCGATACCCTTTCTTCCAGTTGATCGCATCTGCTACTGAGGCTTCTGCAATCTTCACGTAGTTCTCGAAACTTGGCTTTCAGCTCCTCCATCTCCTTTAAGCCCTTCTCTCCATTGGTTATTCTAGTTATCCATTCTTCTAATTTTTTTTCAAAGTTTTTAACTTCTTTGCTATTGTTTTGAATTTCCTCCCGTAGCTCAGAGTAGTTTGATCATCTGAAGCCTTCTTCTCTCAACTCGTCAAAGTCATCCTCCATCCAGCTTTGTTCCATTGCTGGTGAGGAACTGCGTTCCTTTGGAGGAGGAGAGGTGCTCTGCTTTTTAGAGTTTCCAGTTTTTCTGCTCTGTTTTTTCCCCATCTTTGCGGTTTTATCTACTTTTGGGCTTTGATGATGGTGATGTACAGATGGGTTTTTGGTGTGGATGTCCTTTCTGTTTGTTAGTTTTCCTTCTACCAGACAGGACCCTCAGCTGCAGGTCTGTTGGAGTTTACTAGAGGTCCACTCCAGACCCTGTTTGGCTGGGTGTCAGCAGTGGTGGCTGCAGAACAGCGGATTTTCGTGAGACCACCAATTCAGCTGTCTGATAGTTCCTCTGGAAGTTTTGTCTCAGAGGAGTACCTGGCCCAGTGAGGTGTCAGTCTTTCCCTTCTGGGGGGGTGCCTCCCAGTTAGGCTGCTCAGGGGTGAGGGACCCACTTTAGGAGGCAGTCTGTCCGTTCTCAGATCTCCAGCTGCGTGCTGGGAGAACCACTACTCTCTTCAAAGCTGTCAGTCAGACAGGGACGTTTAAGTCTCTGGAGATTCCTGCTGACTTTTTGTTTGTCTGTGCCCTGCCCCCAGAGGTGGAGCCTACAGAGGCAGACAGGCCTCCTTGAGCTGTGGTGGGCTCCACCCAGTTCGAGCTTCCTGGCTGCTTTGTTTACCTAAGCAAGCCTGGGTAATGGCGGGCGCCCCTCCCCCAGCCTCGCTGCCGCCTTGCAGCTTGATCTCAGACTGCTGCGCTAGCAATCAGTGAGACTCCGTGGGCATAGGACCCTCCGAGCCAGGTGCGGGATACAATCTCCTAGTGTGCTGTTTTCCAGGCCCGTTGGGAAAGTGCAGTATGAGGGTGGGACTGACCCGATTTTCCAGGTGCCGTCTGTTACCCCTTTCTTTGACTAGGAAAGGGAACTCCCTGACCCCTTGCGCTTCCCGAGTTAGGCAGTGCATCGCCCTGCTTCGGCTCGCGCACAGTGTGCTTCACCGACTGTCCTGCACCCACTGTTTGGCACTCCCTAGTGAGATGAAACGGGTACCTCAAGCAGAAATGCAGAAATCACCAGTCTTCTGTGTCGCTCGGGCTGGGAGCTGGAGACCGGAGCTGTTCCTATTCGGCCATCTTGGCTCCTCCCTCTTTTTTTTTTTTTTAAACAATAATTACTTTAGAAACTCCATCACCATAATGGAAAGAGATTCCTGCTCTGCTCAACAAGGCACTCAGGTCTCAGCTGAGTTTGAGTCCAGAGACAGTCACAGCAACTCGCCCCACCTTTCCAGACCCACCTATATGGACTCACATTTGGGCCACTTCCACCCTTTTGAGGTGTGATTTAATGGCTTGACACTAAAACGTTCCCTGAATGACTCCCTCAGAAAGTTAGACTGAAAAGCCCTCAGATTTCATCCAGATAAGCAACCTCATGGTAAAAGTCCAACTCCAGAAGACAGAGGCACATGGTTTAAGTCTCTGTTCTGTTTCTAGTAAGCTGTGGCCTACTGGATCCAAATCTTTTCATAGACTTTAATCCTCTAACCAAATGTTTAGCTATAAACACGAGCTTTCACAGATAAAGTGAAAATGACCAAACAGTGGCTAAATTTGTGTGACATCTCATCATTTGCAAAGCACTTTCATATTGAATCACTGTATTAATGATCATCAGGACAGCCTGCAAGTTATAGCATCATCCCAATAGTCACCCCATATCCCTGGGGTCCAGGGGTGCTCCCACTGGTGGTGCCAGGCAGACCTCAGGAGGACAGGCCCAGGCCATACGTCTTGGTAGGCCCTGAGATGAGGTAAGTGATGTTTAAGTGGGGAGTTACAGGATCTTGAGTCCCTGAGGCATGAAAGGACTAGCATGGGTTCTGGGTGAACTATTTTTTGGCGGGGGGGGGGGGGTAGCACTCGAGTGGGAACAGCCAGAGATGGCTAATGCAGGTCCCCGCTGAAGCACAGCAGCAGAACTCAGGGCCTGGTGCAGCATCTTCACAAAGTAGGTTCTAAGATCATTTTATGTTAGGCACATTGGAGCATGTACGGTGAAAATCTAACAGCCAGTAAAGAATATGGACTATGGGAATCAATACTGAAGAGAAGATAAATTTAACCTTCATTATTTACCATCAATTTGAATGGGGGTTGTGGGTAACCACCTGGTATGGTTTGAATGTCCCCCTCCAAAACTCGTGTTAAAATGGAATTGCCTTAGTAATGCTATTAAGTAACGGGGTCTTTAAGAGGTGATTAGCTCATGAGACCCGAGACCTCATAAATGAGTTAATGCCATTATCACCGGAGTGGGTTAGTTGTCGATGAAGTGGGGTCAGTCCCATTTCTATCTCACATGTTTGCCACGTGATGCCTTCTGTCTTGGGAGGAACCTCACCAGATGCCAGTGCCATGCTTTTAGACCTCCAAGCCTCCAGAATTGTGAGCTAAGTAAACTCTTGTCTTGATAAACTACCCAATCTGTGTTGTTACAGCCCACAGAAAGCTAACTAAGACACTACCTTTACTGTATATTCTCACAAATGGCACTAAAGCCCATATAGGCAGGAGCAGAAGGAGCAGCTGTGGAGGCAGTGCAGCCCTGAGCTTGGTGGGACAGGCACGCAGGCAGGCGAGCCCAGCATCGCCGGGAGAAACACAGGCTCTGGAGCCAGACTGCCAGAGCTCAAATCCCACTTAATGACTTGCTAGCTGGCTGGGCAATGTGGGCTCCAATTTGTAAAATGGGGTTAACACCTACTTTGTGGAACTCTGATGATAGTTAAATGAGAAAAATAGTGCAAACTACTCAGCACAGTGACTATTAAAATTATAGAAAGAGGAATCAGAAGTCCAACATAATGGAGTGACATTTCTCTCTTAATACGTGGAAGGAGGCCAGCTGAGACTTCCTTCCTTGAGAATTCTTAAGAAATGTCAATGGAATGAAAAATAAAATAGCATATTGCTTCCTTAAGGGAAGGAAACACCTCTCCATGATATATTGTCTGTCTATTTAGAGGGACGAAAAGTGCTAATTCTGTAGTACAAAGAAAAACAGCTTAAATGGAGTTGTTTTGCTGGAAGTTATCATTTAAGCATGAGCTTCATAAAAGCAATATCTTTACTGTTGGTGATCATTGTTAATAACAATCACCATCTATTGAAGGCCTTTCTAACGACAGCATTTTTTTTTTTAGATGGAGTCTCGCTCTATCACCAGGCTGGAGTGCAGTGGCGCGATCTCAGCTCACTGTAAACTCCACCTCCCAGGTTCTCCTGAAGCGGTTCTCCTGCCTCAGCCTCCTGAGTAGCTGGAACTACAGGCACCCGCCATCATGCCCAGCTAATTTTGTATTTTTTAGTAGAGATGGGGTTTCACCATGTTGGCCAGGATGGTCTTGATCTCCTGACCTCATGATCCGCCCACCTCCAACAGCACTTGTCCAACTGTGATCATTAGTGAAATTCCTCACATCTCTGAAAGATGTGGATGTACTTAGTTCTGCTAGGAAATATTGTCAACTGCCTAAATCTCTACAAGTGGAAAGCAGCAGAATTGGGATTTGAATCCAGAACTAACTCTGATGATCACACTCCTTCCACACCCCCACTGCCTTCCACAGCCTAAAGGAGAATTAAAAGCCACGAACCCTCAGCTCTCACAGGCTGATGACAAAAGAGGTATAATTAGACTCATCCTGAAAGGTAGCATTATTTTCTGTGCTGTTCCCTGTACTTCAAATATCCTTTTACCATGGAATCATAGAACTTAATCACGTAATCATGACTTTTATGGCCTTATTTTTCCATTTCTTGAAATAGAAGCTTCTTGGGCCCAAAGACCGTGTCTCACATTTTGTTATATCCTTCTCTGCAGCTAGAACCAAGCCATAACATGAAGGGAGCTCGAGAAATACCAGTTAAATAAATGAATGATGTTCTGAAGAGTGAAGTAATGTAAGAACCAAATTGGGAGGATATAACGGTGCTGGCTATGGTAAGAATCATGAAGGCAACTTCATTCAATTTCAAGATGGAAAATAACACTGACATTCACTGTTTGGGGATCCATGGTCTAATCTCCTTTAACATCCCTGGTGCTTAATCTGTCAGTCACCACACACAGATTTAGTACTTACTGCCAGGTATTCATTCTCAATTCTTTGAAGCATAAAATCAGCAGCATCAGATAATACTGAGGTGGAAACGCTTTTGGGTTCTTTGGGAGAAAAAAATATATGCACTTTCATTATTCCTAAATGCCATTGTAGATTTCCCTCCTCCTTTACAACATCAAAGCAGCAGCGAGGGTCTCATTCATAACCGCATGCTAACTTTCCCTTAGGGGATGCCTGAGGGGACAAAACAAGACGCTCTTTTGAAAAGGGACTCAGGTGTCCAGCTGGAATGTCACTGACTCATTTCCTCTCCTCATCCCCTCTATCATATCCACCAGTCTTTTGGCCCCAAGGTCAGTCTTCCGTAGGGAATGATGAATCAGGGCTGACCTGTGTGTTGGGGAACCCTAAGCAAGCAGGGAGGTAGATGGGGAGATGTAGTGACCTGCCCACCATCAGGAAGGTAAAGGGGGAGGCTGTGGACTATTGAGTGTACCAGGGGCTCTTTCTTCTAAAGCAGCCATTCTCTGCACTGTTAACATAGCAGGACATTTGGAAGCATTTCACTCAGGGAGAAAATCACTGAAACACCGATATAATAATAACTGCATAAGTTCTTTAGGGTTAAATCAGATCTAAGCTGGCCAATCCTTCATTCAGCACATGTCGAAGAGTGTTGATACTGCACCAAACCTTGTGCTAGGAGACTGGGAATATAAAGATAAAAGATCTGGCCTGTCCTCAAGGGTCCCGCAGTTCAGGAAGCAAATGATGTTGGGAATAATAGCAGTGGAAGGGAAGTTATAGAATTGCTGACATTTACTGAGGGCTCACTATGTGCGTGGCATTTTCCTAAGCACATTTGCATATATCAATTCATCTAAGTCTGCAAAAGAACCCTATGAGGTAGGGTACTGTTATTAATATAAGAATCCAAGGCTATTGGTACTCAGATGAAGTGCTATGAAAATCTAAAGAAATCTCCCATATTACCTCTCACTCAATTTTCTTGAGACTACCAGTAATAGTTACCAAAGGGCTAAGAGAAGATTATGGAAATAAAACTTAAAATAAGAAAGTTCTACCAATATTTCTATCAAATATTCCCCTCATCCCATAGAAAAATAGTGACACTGCCTGATTTTAGCAAGAAAATACACGTCGTGCAATAGGAATATACAGAATAGTGCCATTTGAGAAACACTGCTCCTGGATATCCAGGCTCAAAACCACACCCAAGGACATACCCCCACCTCCACAGTGGAATCAAAAGGACTCTTTCTACCATCAGAGTACTCCCAGAGCACCCAGTTCCACCCAACTCCCCTCTGCAAACAGATAGATCACAAGAGACCAAATGATCTATCTAGTTCTCAATTCCAACTCTTCTACTTTAGAATTTTAAGTAATTCTTCAGATAAGAGGATTAAGTTTTCATCTACTATCTCTATCCCCATATTTATGGCAACAGTATTTATAATAGCCAAAATATGGAATCAACCTAAGTGCCCATCAATGGATAAATGGGTAAAGAAAGTGTGGTATATATACACAATGGAATATTATTCAGCCATAACCCAGGCATTTGCAGCCACGTTGATGGAAGTGGAGGTCATTATGTTAGGTAAAATAAGCCAAGCACAGAAAGACAACCATCGCATGTTCTCACTAATCTGTGGAAATTAAAAAAAAATGGATCTCATGAAGATAGAGAGTAGATTGGTGGTTACCAGAGGCCACAAAGAGTAGTGGGGGTAAGGGGATAAACAAAGGTTGATTAAAGGGTTGATAAAAGTTGATTAAATACCCTGTTTGATAGAAAAAATAAAAGCTAGTGCTTGACATATCAGTAGGGTGACAACAGTTTACAATAATCTATCATATATTTCAAAATAGCTAGAAGATAATAAATTGAATGTTTCTAGCATGAAGAAAAGACAAATATTTAAGGTGACGGATACCCCAATTACACTGATTTGATCTTTACATATTATATGTGTGTATTAAATTATCACAGGTACCCTGAAAATATGTATATCTATTATGTAATTTTATATCAATATAGTAGAATACATAGTGAAAATATATAATAAAAAAGTATTTCTAAAAATTTATACACTTTAAAAACACAATTTCCATCTGAATAAACATGCTAAATACAAATCCTTTTTAATTTATTCACTAAATATTTACCTCTTGCATTTTCTTATCACTCCTTATGGTCTTTTATTCATTTTTTGGCATTTAAACATAAACTTTCTTGTAATTTTCCAAAAAAATTTAATGCACAAGTCACCTTTTCCCTCATTTGACCATAATCATCTGTAGGGCAGGGTCTACACCACTGATTCTAAACCTTCCACATGCATCAGAATCACCTGGAGAGCCTGTAAAACTTACCAACCACAGACTAATGCCCAGAGATTAATATTTAAATTGATGTTAAGTAGTTTTATAAGCTTTCCAGACTGTTGATCTAGTTCTCACACCTGGCTGCACTTAGAATCACCCAGTGAGGAGGGAGCTCTACAATTGAGTAATGCATGGGCACCCCCTGCGCAGATTCTGATTTATTTGATCTAAGTGCCCCCTCCATTAATCTGAGTGCTGCCTCTATTGAGCTAAGTGCCCCCTCCATTGATCTGAGTGCTGCCTGAATCTCAAGAGTTTTCTAAAATGCTCCAGGTGACTCTGCTCTGAAATGAAGACTGGGAATATCCTCACATTCCTTTGGCATGTACCCTAGGACCTAGCCCAGAACTTGTACATAGTTGATTTTTGTAATTTTTTAAATCTATAATCCAACAATTTCACTTAAAATATTCTAAATTCCAATCCTGAAACTCCCCACAAATTAATCAGAACCAATAAACTTGAATTATATGTTAAGGGTGACATACTTGGATGTCTATAAGGCTGCAGACTATATCAGGAAGTGTGTCCTTCCTCAATAGTTGATTTCTTCACAATTAAAATGAACTGAAGAACATTCAGATCTCCATATTTAACACTCAGGGTCCAAAGGCCACTTCAATATATACCTAGCAAATCAGTACATTGAAAATGCAATGCTCTGAGGCTATATACAGATGACTTGCTTGCATTTTTTAAGACTCTGGGCAGATTTTTCACTGACAAAAAATTGAACTCAACATCCAAGATTGAATGGTTTTATCAGCATGAAAAGCAGCCTATTGGGAATAGGTACTCCCTGATTGCAAACACTTCACACTTCTCTCATTTATGTTGTCTAAGTATCATCTCTACTTCCCTTTCCAACAACTTATACACACATTCATCTGTTCCTACTGCAGGGTTTCCCAAGAGCCATGACTGGAAGAGGCTGGGGGAGAGAACTTGGGGTGGAGGTGGGGTGCTCTTCACTCTTATTTGACCCTTAGCTTTATTTAAACAAGACTTAGGGCTTCACACATGTATGTATTCCCTCCCAGGACCTGGTGGAGGCCTTACACAACAAAGGTCTGAATAAATACTTGTGTTGAATTTATTTAAAGCCTTGGAGCTAATTGTATATGTGTGTATGTACATACACACACGCACACACACGCACACACACTCTCCACCCACACCTCTTTAAAGAATCGGCTTGGAAGCATCAATGGTTTCCTCTGCTCTCCAGGTAAATGTCACTGCCTTTGAGTTAAACCTGAAGTCAAAGATGTATTCATGGTTTTGTTTCTCTGCATGCCACCCTTCCGGTTGTAGCCTGAAAATACACCTGATTTGCCCTCTGTGTCCTTCAGGGTATCTCTGACATCTGGTCACTTTACTCAGGAGTGCTGAGTCAGTTCATTACTTTTGCTTTAATGGAAATTCCGTTACTTTACCAAGTCAATGCTCCCGGAGGCTTCACGATAGTTAAATTTTACTAATGCATCTGCCAATATATTTTGCACATGCCAAATGCTGTGTACATAGGGGTTCTTAGTAATTATAAACTGGAAGTTGCCACTCTGCTTCTAAGGACATAGTCTTGTCTTTTTGTATGTCTGTCACAATCACAAATGATCCCACCCAAAGGCACTTGTTTATCTCCTTTCTGCAGAGGCCTGTGATTTCCACTCCCCTGCTTTTCCACTTCTTTTTCCTCTTATATTTTAATATAGTAGCTCTACAAAAATGTAGTTTATCCCAGTCTTTGAAGTTTTTTTTGAACAGTTTTTTTCTCCCTACCGCCTATATTCTGACTTCCTAAGCAGGGAAGCTATTATTTTTTTTCCAGACACAGAAGACTGCAAACAGTTGTCATCAGTGCCATCTAGCCATATGACCACCTATACATTCAGTTTCCAACCTGATGTGGTTTGGCTGTGTTCCCACCCAAATCTCATCTTGAATTGTAGCTCCCAGAATTCCCACATGTCATGGGAGGAACCCGGTGGAAGGTAATCAAATCATGGGGGTGGGTTTTTCCCATGCTGTTCTCATGATAGTAAGTCTCACATGATGTGATTGTTTGATAAAGGGGAGTTCCCCTGCACATGCTCTCTCTCTTGCCTGCCACCATGTAAGACATGACTTTGCTCCTCCTTTGCCTTCCACCATGATTGTGAGACCTTGCCAGCCATATCGAACTGTGAGTCAATGAAACCTCTTTCCTTTATAAATTTCCCAGTCTCAGGAATGTCTTTATCAGCAGTGAGAGAACAGACTAATACACAACTCAATGATTAACTCTCTTTTGCTTTCTGGTTCTCAGTCTGAACGTAAGAATTTAATAATCTTGGCCTTTTTTCCTTCTTTTTTTTTTCACACTGCTGCACTGGGGTACAATTTGTTTTGTATTACTATCCTATGAACAGAGGAACTTAGTGAAGACATTTATTATTAATAATCTTCAAATGTCAAAGATTTTAGAGCAGTCTTCCTCCCAATCATAAAAACACTGGACCTTGGGACATTGTATCTCAGAGGCATTTCCGGTCCCCGCTCCATCCTGCCTCCTTACCACAACTGAGAGATTGTAGTCTCTTTTCCTTCTCCACAAATCAAACTGCAAATGGCCTGGATTCCTAGACCTGGAACCAATCAGCACATCTACATAGACACCCTTCCTTTGTTTTAAGAGTCTACTAAACAGTTTCAAACTTGTGTGAGATTATACACGTCCTATATTTATTATATTTTTTTCAGAAAAATGTCAATAACATTTAAGCCAAAGACTAGCTCAACCAAAACCATCCAATATTATCTAATTTATATACAAGGGCTTGTTTTAAGAATATACACATAGCATGGTAGCCACCATCTAATCAGAAAATAGAAATCTAAGCAATATAGGTTATTTCATTGCTCCCACATGCAGGAAACCATCTGAGCTAGTTGAAATAAACAGGGGTTTTTCAAAGACCCTTGAAGGATAGATGGATCTTTCAAAGACCCCAAAGGCATGGATGAGCTGGGTCTTGGTAACTCACAGAAACTGGAGACTGCAGCACACCAGGAATGACTGGGAATTCTTTCTCTCTGTTGCTTGTCTTTGCTTCTCCTCATTCATTCTTCAATTTCTGCAGACCTGATTTCTCAGTTTTCCTATTTACATAGCAGAAAATGGCCACACACAAAAGGCATACTGGGAATATGATAGAGCCAATTACAAAGTCTCAGATGCAGGTGCTGATCAGAATAACTTGGAATAGAAGCCCAACCATGGTCCAGTCAGTTACTGCTAAAAAGTTTTATTATACAGAAAAGTTTTTTCCCATACTTAGCATGTGCATAGTTGGGCAGTGTGAAATTACCAGGAAAGAGCAAACTGTTCAGGAGATAACCCACTACAAATTTAATTTTGTCCATCCACATTTTCCATTTGAATACACAAACAAGCTCTCATTTAATCAAGAATCTCAACTCTCTCATTTGGGATGGCTGTAAATCTCAACTTCCCAACTCCTTCAGGACAAATGGGACACATAAATCAGAAAAATGAAGGTTGCCAGACCAGAAAATGTAAATCTTCTAAGCGTTTTAATTCATATATGAGCTACAGAATACATTCCGCATTACGTGGGAAATGTTATAAAGCATCTTATTTTAATTAAAAGAGCATTGAAACTATTGCTGAAATTTTTAAGCATGAAATCCAAGCACACAGCACAGAATTTCCTTTGAGTCAGATTAGCATATGGCCATAGGACCCAATTTCAAAATGGTCATGATAAATCACAGCCATTTAGAATGCACTGAATTTTAGTTTCATGTAAATAATACATTACTACCTTCGAAGGTCAGATATCTGGAGCACATACCACTCTGGAAAAAATTATGCAATATCGAACAATGTTGGTATCTGAGACTTAGTTACATGACATCATAACCCTTTGGTGATAGCTACACATCTCTAAATTAAAATGTTAATTTTTCATCAAAAGTGGATTTTATAAAGCAGAAGCACAGCTCTACTACTCATCAACTCAAGGGAATTTTCCTTATGGAAGTGACAAGTGATATCTGCCTGTAAAGATGTGTCTCCATTATAAAGCCTTTACATAATTCAGCAGTCTGGCCCAGCATCAATCCTGTCAAGGTACAGCATCTGTCTTCAACTCTAAATTTTATGATGCAGAGCTTCTATTTGGGTTATACCAGAGGTAAATGTGGCAATTTTTATGACCAGTCATAACCTTCTATGTCTTGGAGGATCCAATCGCTTCAGAAGAACCCTAATGAGCATCTAGAACCACATGAAACTTGAACTCATTGAAGGAAAGGGAAGAATTTGAGCCATGGATGGAAAGTTTGCTTCTCTTCACAGAGCTAACTCTTCCGAACTTGCCTGACACTGCCACATCCTAGATTTCCTCCTCTGAAATATCCTCTTCACCAGCCCCTCCACCTCTTGCCATGATCTACCTGGTGTCAGCCAGGACCGGCTCTTAGTCCCCAGCCCTTCCCGTTCAGTGCAGCCTTTCTTAATTAGCCTTGCCCAGAGTTTAAACTACCCTCTAGTTGCTGATTGGCTCAGCTCTGTGTCCTAAGTTCCAGAAACCGAACTCTACCTACAGATGAAAATCTCCACTTGGCCGTCACAAGGCACCTCAAATCCGACATATCTAAAATACCAGCAATCCTCTCCTGACTTTCCAAGGAAGTATGTCCCTCCTCCTGTGCTCCCTACATCAGTGAATAGCACCACCATCTTCTTCAGGACCAAGGCCAGAAACCTTGAGGCAGACTTGATTCCTCTCTCTCCTCCACCATTCATGTCCAATTAGCCACCAAACCCTGTTAAATCTATCTCCTAATTATATCTTAAGTGTACATAGTTGTCTCTATTCCTACAGCCACTTCTTTAGGTACATCCAAGCTGCAACAGTGACATCCTGTTTCCCTGCCTCGAATGCTGCCAACCCTCTGTTCATTTTCCATACTGTTACTATAAATGAATGTCCAAAAGGTACAAATCTGGCTAGGTCACTCACCTGAATAAAATCTTATAATTGCCCACCACTGTTCCCAACATAAAGACAAAGCCAGGTATGGTGGCTGACACCTGTAATCCCAGCACTTTGGGAAACTGAGGCAGGAGGATCACCTGAGCTCAAGAGTTTGAGACCAGCCTGGGAAGCATAGCAAGACTTCATATCTACTAATTTTTTTAATTAGCTGGGTGTGGTGGCACATGCCTGTAGTCCCAGCTACTTGAGGGCTGAGTTGGGAGGATCACTTGAGCCTGAGAAGTCAAGGCTGCGGTGAGCCTTGATTGTGCCAGTACACTCCAGCCTAGGCGACAGACTGAGACCCTGTCTCAGAACAAACAAACAAATAACAGCAACAACAAAAACATAAATAAAAGCAAAACTCTGTAACAGTTGTTTTCAACCAGGGGCAATTTTACTTCCACAAGGTACATTCGGAAATATCTGAAATATCTGGAGACCATTTTAGTTGTCAAAACTGGAGGGATGGGAGTCACTCTTGGTATTTCGGACAAAGGCCAGAGATGCTACTAAACATTCTATAATGCATAGAACAGTCCCCCTCCCCACATCGACAAAGAATTATCCAGCCCAAAATGTTGATAGTGCTAAGGCTGAGAAACCCCAAAGGCTTAGAGGGTCCTGCCTAATATTTCTACCCTCTTGTCATTTCCTACCTTCTACATCCCCATCTTGACCTACACTCAGTGAATCAGCCAAATTAAACTTCTCAAAGACAGTGGTGTGTGCTGCTTCTCCTCTAGGTCTTACCACACTCTGTCCCTTTTAGCGTGGGATACTGTCATGCTTTTTGCCTGCTTTCTTTACCTAACGAATTCAAAGCCTCCTCTAAGTTTTCAGCTCAGGCATCACTTACCCTAGAAAGCCTTCCCTGCCCCCCATGGATTAGATCCCCCCTTCAGGCCAATTATCTTCCCGCCCTTCCCTTGACATTGTACTGTTTTATAATTGCCTGTTGACTTAGTGTCTCCCAGACTGACAATCAGAGTCCATGCATATCTTTTCCTCGGTTTGGTTCCCAGCATTCAGCACAAAGCCTTGCATACAGTTGGCACACACATATTTGTTAAATGAATGTAGGATTTAAAATCAACATCATTGGTAATCATCAAACTACCAACACTCTTCATTTAGCACATCTTCATCAGCAATCTTAACAACTAGTCTACACTTCTAAGCCCTTTGGCAAGTTCAGAAAAGTGGCAATGATGGCCTGTGACATAAGTCAGGGAGCTTAGAGCCAGTGAAAATTATTCAGGTGAGTAAAACTGTTGGCAAATCAGACAAGTTTTTGGAACCCAGCCCTCTGGCTTTAATGGCAATTAGGCGCAGCAAAATAGGACATGCTAGAAAAAATATAAATACTGAACCAGTTACAGTCCCAACTTATTGTTCAGATAAAAATAAAAACAAGGCATAAATTTCAGTTCTTGAGCAAAGTTAAATGAAAACAAGTGGAAGACCAAGTAGACATCACTTTCCACACCTGGATATGAATAAGAGGCATTGGCTTGTTGAGTAGCTAGGAAAGAAAAGGGCGTCAAACCTTGTATCTTAGGATCCCTTTACACTCTTTAAAAAAAGTATTGAGAGGCCGGGTACAGTGGCTCACGCCTGTAATCTCAGCACTTTGGGAGGCCGAGGTGGGCGGATCACCTAAGGTCAGGAGTTCGAGACCAGCCTGGCCAACATGGTGAAACACCATCTCTACTAAAAATACAAAAATTAGCCGGGCATGCTGGCACAAGCCTGTAATCCCAGCTACTCAAGAGGCTGACGTGGGAGAATCGCTTGAACCCGGGAGGAGGAGGCTGCAGTGAGCGGAGATCGCGCCATTGCACTCCAGCTTGGGTGACAAGAGCAAAACTCCATCTCAAAAAAAAAAAAAGTGTTGAGAATATCAAACAGCTTTTGCTTATATGAGTTGTATCTATTGATATTTATACTATTCATTGTGTGAATTCCTGTGATTCAGTTTCTTATAATGTGCTACCCAGAGGAGCAGCATCGGTATCACCCAGAAACCTGATAAAAATGCAGAATCATGGCCCCATCTTCGACTTCCTTAGTCAGAAATTCCAGAGGCAAGGCCCAGCAATCTGTATTTTAACAATCCCACCAAGGCATTCTGCTGCTGACTGAAGTGTAAGAACAGCTGCTCCAATTCATCATATAACTAGAGCAAAACTCCATTTTCACAATAATAACATTTATATAGGACCTACTGTGTGCAAGCTCTGTTCTAAGCTGTTTATACATTAATTCACACAATAATAATACTCTTATATTCCCACTTTACAGATAAGGAAACATATGGACAGTATCATTTTTGTCTCAACAAATTACAGAAACTCCTGATTTTCCTTAAAGAGAAATCACCTCATAATCTGAGCTTCTGAGCTCTAAGACTCCTCGCAAAAGCCTCTCTCCTTCTTACCAGCTTCAGTTAGTGGCTTCCCTATTCCTCCCCCCATACTCCTTCAGATTCCCTAATTCTTGAACTGTACAGTCAAACCAGGCACATGCTTGTCCCTGACTTCCCTTATAGAACCCATGCTCATGGAAGATGCCCTTGATCCTGGAGGAATGTTGGGGAGTAGGGGATGTTAGGAGCTCCCTAAGACCTTACTAGGGAACCACAAGATCAAAACTGTCTTTGAGAGAATACTAAAGTGTATTTGCCTTTTTTTTTTTTTTAACCGTGTTGACATTTGCACCAAATATACAAAAGCAATGGTCAGTAAAATTGCTAGCATCTTAGCACAAATTAAGAAAGTGGCTCCAAACTGTGCTAGTAGCCATGTACTCTTCACAGCCATGTACTCTCAATAAAGTAAATACTAGTTTCAATTAAGAATGTCCTTGAAGGAGAAGTAAGAATTATGAGTTTTATTAAACTTTGAGTACACATTCCTTTTAATATTCTGTGTGATGAAATGGGAAAATGTATAAAGCACTTCTACTACACATGTAAATACAGTGGTTGTCACAAATAAAAGCACTTGTGCAATTGTTTGAGTGGCAAACTCAAATAATTGCTTTTTTCATGAACATAATTTTTTCTTGAAAGGAAAATTAACCAAGTAAAGTTATTTACATGTGGGCAGTTGGCAGATGTTTTCTTCAAAATAAATGAAATCATCTGAACACCTTAAGAAAAACAACTAATAGTCATTGATGCCAATGATAAAAACCTTGTTTTCAAGCAAAAATTAGGATTTTGTAGAACTCATATCTGCCACCATGGGCTTAAAGCTTCCCAGTACATAAAGACTTTTCTGATGAGATATTTGAGTGGTAATATTAAGGAATGTGATTTTTGGATATTGTATAATGAAATGTGTCAACATCTCAAAGATCTGTATTAACTCAGTGAACTGATATTTTCAAATGACCAATGCGAGATGTCACAAAATCATGCATGAGTGAAAAATCCATTCAAAGTGCAAGCTAGACCAATGGATTTCAAAGTAACAGAATATGAAAAGTTCATTGACTCCGTTTCAGATTTCACATTGCAACTAACCTTTAGAAAACGACCAGTTGGAGTTTTGCTGTAGTAACAAAACAGAATGTCCACAATTATCTGAAAAGGCTAATACTTCTCCTTTTTACAATAACATTTGTGTGAGGCTGAATTTTCATCTACTTTTACCAGTACAACATATTGCAACAGAGTAAATCCAGAAGCAGATATGAGAATCCGTATCTATATCTTCTCTTAAGGCAAACCCGAGAGAGAGGTGCAAAAATGTCTTAAATGTCTTAAATTTTTTATTTTGGGAAATATAATTATTTTTCACAAATATATATTATTTGTATTAACATGTAATGGGTTTATTATTATTACTTTGAAATAAATTAAATATTTAAAAATATTTCCAGTTTTAATTTCTAACACTATCTATAAATATCAATGGATACAACTTACATAAACAAAAGCTTTTTGAGATTCTTAATACTTTTCTTAGGAATGTAGAAGCATCCTAAAACACAAGGTTTGAGAACCACTTTTTTAGCCTATAAACTTTCTTCCTTGCATATATAATAGTTCTTTAAGCTCGTACTCTATATCTCAGATGACATTTCTTCCAAAGAGAAAGCATATGTAACTAGTTCAGCTCTTTATACCTTTATGAGCCCAGATTTGAGTAAACAAGACCTACAACCTTGCCCCAGCTTGTTCATTTACTCATGCGACCTTGAGAAAGCTCGCTGCTCTAAGCCTTAGGGTCTCATCTGTATAACAGAGCTGATCATAGTGCCTACTTCATTAGGGTGGTTAAGTGGGTTTTATGGATTGCTATGTGTTCCCTCAAAATGTTATCTATGGGAGTCCTGACCTCCAGTGTGGCTATATTAGGAGTAAGAAAGTAATTAAAATTAAATGAAGTCATAATTGTGGGGATCTGGTCCTATAAGATTAAGGTTCTTGTAAGAAGAGACACCAGAGAACCTGTTCACTCTCTCTCTACCACGTGAGGACACAGCCAGAAGGATGCCGTGAAGAAAGCCCTCACTAGAAATCAAATCACTGGACCCTTGATATTGAACTTCTAGCCTCCAGAACTGCAAGAAAACACATTTCTGTTGTTTAAGCCACCTAGTCTATGGTATGTTGTTATGGCAACTTAAGCAGGCTAAGACAGAGGATCATAAGACAGGATGAGTAACACACTTAGCACAGTCCCTGGTGCGTCATAAGCACAACAAATATTCTCCACTATTATTATTATTCATTCCACTAAGATTTATGTAGCGTCTACTACAGCTACCAAGGCTTTCGCCATCATGGGACTCAGAGTCTGGGGTGGCAGGGACGAGGCGGTTAAACCAATAATTATTCAAATAAATATACTGTAGTTACATTAAATGTTGTGGAGGAAATCAAGGACGCTCAGAGAAGATA
This sequence comes from Hylobates moloch, assembly GCF_009828535.3. Lineage (NCBI taxonomy): Eukaryota > Metazoa > Chordata > Mammalia > Primates > Hylobatidae > Hylobates > Hylobates moloch. The sequence continues at coordinate 149,886,737 of NW_026652280.1, forward strand.
AAGAAGGGAGGCTTAATGTGAGTTGGTACCTATGGTAATTAGCTCGATGTAGCCATTCCACAATGTACACACTTCAAAACGACATGTGTGTGACAAATATATACAATCTTTTGACAATTACAAATAAATAAACAAACACATTTTCTAATGGTGGGGGTCCCCAATGTAGACTGGAAGCGGGGTGGTTACACATGAAGGAAGGCACTTTGAGAAAGTGGGATCTAGACTCCTAAAAAGAAGAGGCCGTATTTCTTCCTTTGTGGACCCTACACAGGGTAGAAGAATCTACTTCTATTATTAGATATTTTTTCTACCTAATTTAAGTTATACTCAGAAGCACAAAATCTTGTTTCTAGTTTTTATATGACACTTCTAAACTTAATGTTTATTCTGCCTTTATATAAATGTCCTAAGCTTAGCGTTTGTTGAGAATTACTAAGAGAAGTAGAATTACCTTCTGGGGAAATTGAAAAATGACCTTTCTGGGCAAAAAAGCAGAAGATAAAAGGATCAATAAACAAAAGTCCCCAGTTCCCCAATTCGTCTGACTAATGTTACAATTGGAAAGAATTTAATTCATAAGGTCAGGCTCTTCAGAGAAGTAAAGACCAGTGGGTGAGAACGAGGACATCTGGGAGTCTATAAAAGTAGATTCCAGTCTCACCGTGGCATGATTTATCCTGATCAATGAGCAGAAGCCACGAAAAGCTTTGAAAAATGATTCACAGTGCCGAGAAGAACATACCTGTGAATATTCCAGTTAAGGCAGTGCATTTTAACCAGCTGTCCTCAGAAACAAAACATCTTCTTACCAAAATACAAGCCCCTGAAACAAGGCCCCAACGGAATGATAAAAAGCAGCTGAGCCTTCCTGCAGCAGAGACAATCGAGGAGACCTTTAAGGCTGTGGGTTGAGATAATAAAATATTGAAGTGTGCCTCTCTTTACCTTCTCCTTCGGCATTCTCACAGATGTCCTGTGAGAGCAGGACTCTTCAAAAACTCTTTTTCCAAGTCGAGTAGAGAGCAGCTCTTGATAAATCATGAAATGAAATAGCTTACTGGAAGGAATTCTAGCTGGAAGCCAGCAGAGCCTAGTACCGATCTCAGTTCAGGACTACAGGCAAAATTTGTCATGTTTTCTATGCCCAAAATTCTCCATCTCTCGTATGAGGATAATGGATTTTGAAGAAAATGAGCTCATAGGCAAAAGCAGCTCTGCCTTTTTGGAAAAAAGAAAGTACTAATACAGTCAAAACAGTCCCACATTTTATATCAGTATTATATTAGTTTCTTTAATTATATGACGTTCAGGGCTGGAATTTAATATACATCAATGTTGGGTACTTCTTCCATTCTACATATCTGAAAGGTGTTTTGAATTGTACAAGGGGGAGACCAAAGCAACCTATAACTCAGGCCCCCTTACCCCCGTCTGTTCTTTCCCGTACCCATCAGTGTGTTTTTCTAAGGGGCCCTGAACTTTTCTGAAATCCCATGACCAGGTCTGCCCCTTGATGCTCAAAAAGTGACTCCACCTCCCATCACCGGTAAAAATAAGTCACCATTTTTTAGTACTCTCAATTTTCCAGTTTCCTCAATACACAAGCTAATTTACATGCGGCCCACCCGCTCTTCCTTCTCTCTCATTTCAGAAGAACGAGTGTCATTCATCCACTTTAGTCTACTCTCTCTCCTATGACCACATCTCAGCCCTCTACCTCCCCAGGGACCTCAGCCACCTCTTCTTTCTCTTCACCTTGCTTTCTTATTTTTTAGTTGACACATTGTAATTATACATATTTATGGGGTACAACTGATGTTTTGATACATATATATGTTGTATAATGATCAAATCGTGGTATTTAGCATGACCATCACCTCATGTATTTATCATTTATATGTGATGAGGACATTCTCAAAAGCCTATCTTCTAGCTATTTTGTAATATACCACATCTTAACTGTTGACCATTGTCACCCTTCTGTACAACAGAACACCGGAACGCAGTCTTCCTAATTGTAACTTTGTACCTGTTGACCATCCTCTCCCCATCCTCCTCTCCTCCCATACCTCCCCAATTCCTAGTATCCTAGTAACCGTGGTTCTACTCTGTTTCTATGATATCAATTCTGTTTGTTTGTTTGTTTGTTTGTTTTTTTAGAATCCAGCTAAGAGTGAGATCATATTGTATTTGTCTTTCGGTGTCTGGTTACTTCAAAGGTCTCCTTCTCTACAAGTATAAACATACTCAAGGCTTGTCTAAATTTTTTTAAGACAAACAAATGCCCTGACCTCATGCTCCATCTCTAGCTAGGACCTTCTCCACAACCACTCCACTTTCTGCATGACCATGCTTCCTAAAAAGGTATTCCCCATTCAGTGGTTCTCAAACATTAATGTGCAGACAGATTATCTGAGGATCATGGTAAAATGCAGTTTCTGGTTCAGTGAGATGGTGTGGGGCCAGCAACTCTGAATTTTTAACAAGCTCCCAAGTGATGCTGATGTGGCCAGTCTGCAGACCACACTTTAAGAAATAAGTTTCTATACTCTAATTTCACTTCCACTTTTTCTGCTACCGGAACCAATGTCAATTTTTAAATGGGCTTCTGGGGATGGGAGTATAAATATCAAATAAATATAAAAAACCCCTTTCTTGCTCTTTTTAGATGTCCATAAGAACAATGGCAAATGGAATCTCAATCCCACCATTTGGCCTGGATGGCTAAAAAGCTTTAGCTTACAATGATGAGACCTCTGTAAGTAAATACTTCCAAAATCCAACATCTGAAGTTTTTGCAACCAATGATGGAACCATTATTTTACACATCTGATCAACACGGGTGAATTAAACTATTGAAGCCCTTGTGAGCCACAGGCAAGAACTATTTCTGTACAATTGTGGGAAATTCTGAAATTTGTTAGAAATTACCTCACTAAATCATTTTATTTGTGTTTGCTTATGGGTTTTATTTGCTAATGTTTTGTTTTACTTGACTTGTCTTGTTTTATTTTTCAATATAATGTAAACCAAATCCTTCCAGCAGCTGGGCGTATGCTCCAAACTTGCAAAGAAGGAAACTGCTGCCACTTCACGGCAGCAAGAAGACACTAGGCTGAAAGGTTGGAGTACCATGCACTTTTCTAACAGTTTTGCATTGCTATGAAAAAAATTCTTTCTTCCTATCTCTCAGCCTGCCTCTCATCCTACTCCACGCTCCAATCTATTAGGGTAGAAAACAAGTATATAGTCCCTGAATCCTATCAATCTATGATAGAACACTCCAGGACAAATTACCATAAATTACTTTACAGGTAAAATGTCGTGAGTGTCACATACTACATTATTTTCATTTCATTAAATACCAACGAGACACAATGAGTTGCTTTAAAATGAGGGGTTAAACTCTACCCCAAAAGTCAGAAGATTCTTATAAAGAAAACAGTATCCATCCAACAAACTTTCCTTTATCTGCCACACTGAGCTCTCAGAATTCAGTCTACTGTGATCCAATAACTAGAAATTGATCCCCCAGCCAGGCTAAGAATTGAACTTTTAGAATTTCGGTCCCCACTTAATGGCCTTCAGAGATTCTTTCATGCCTCTAAGGTGATGCTTAACATCTTAGCCTGGACTATAAGACCCTTCACCAGCAGACCTGGCCTCCGTCTCCATCTCTGCAGCACTCTCCACTTGCACTGCTTATACTTTTCTGCAAGAGCCTTTCTCTGCTCCATACCTCCACATGGTGGGAGGAGGGGTCAGAAAAAGACAAAGCTATTTGCAAAATAAGCTAATATTCTCATTTAAACTTAAGAAATTTCAAACTCTACATTCTTGTTGTTGTTATTGGATTTACTCTTTGCTGGCTTCTGATCTCTTATTAGTCATTCTACTCTCTGCTCATCAAAGGGTGTATTTGTCTCAGATTGCAACATTCACTATGCACAATGACATGTGACTTAATGAACTTGAGTACATCCATAGCTCACTCCCTTGTCTATTGGCCTGTCAGCTTCAGCCCAGACCAATGTGGGGACACCAAGAAGCCCAGAGACACTGCATACAGAGGTGGATCCAAAAGAGGCAGAAAGGTTCTATGTGCCTGGAGTTTGGGAAGCTATGGACTTATCACAGGGGTGGTGGTGGTAACCACAGGCAAAGGGTACAAATCACTTTATGTAAGAAAAGAATCTAAGAACTTACTTGCATGAATATGAGCACACAAAGCGTTTTCTCCCAGCAGATAGGCACACTTGCCTGTAGGACCATGCAGCCCTGCAAGGCCAGGATCCCTTAAGGAAGCTCCCTTTCCATTCTCCTATGGGAAGAAGGAGTAAGAGTTATACCCTCTTGGTCCCATCCAACTCTACCAGAGAGACTGGCTCCAGGCCTGCTGCCCACCAGAAGCTAGTAGAGCATAATTCAAATGCCTATGCGGGGGTCTCCGTGTTGACATCCTCTGACCCTGTGTGGCCACCCACATCTCCCATGCCTTCCAGCAGGATTACAAAGTACTCAGAGTTCCTTTGGACCCTTGAGCAGCATGGGATTGAAGTGTGCAGGCCCACTAATATGCGGATTTACTTCCACCTCTGACACCCCTGAGACAGCGAGACCAATTGTCCTCTTCCGGTTCCTCATCCTCTACATGAAGACAATGAGGATGAAGACCTTTATGATGATCCACTGGCAGTTAATGAATAACGAATTCATTTTATTTTCCTTATGGTTTTCTTAATAACACTTTTATGTATTAATCAATTGTTTCTGTTACTGGTAAAGCTTCCAGTCAATAGTAGTCTATTATAGTTAGGTTTTGGGGGAGAGTCAAAAGTTAAACACAAATTTTCCACTGTACAGGGGTCAGTGCCCCTAACTCCCATATTGTTCAAGGGTCAGCTTTACCTGGTCAACTGACCAGGCCCAGGTGCTTAAAAGACTAGGTAAATGGAAGTTCATTTTCGCATATACAACGATCCCTTAGAAACCTCACTAGTCTAATAGTACATGGGCTAATTTCCTCCCACTCCCACACACATCATAATAATCATTTTCACCCTTACCTACTAAATACATACAGATTTTTTTTTGAGATGGAGTCTTGCTCTGTCATCCAGGCTGGAGTGCAGTGGTGTGATCTCAGCTCACTGCAACTTCCACCTTCTGGGTTCAAGCAATTCTCCTGCCTCAACCTCCTGAGTAGCTGGGATTACAGGCACCCGCCACCGCAACCAGCTAATTTTTGTATTTTTAGTAGAGATGGGGTTTCACCATGTTAGCCGGGCTGGTCTTGAACTCTGACCTCTCGATCCGCCCACCTCGGCCTCCCAAAGTGCTGGGATTACAGGCGTGAGCCACCGCGCCTGGCCCATACAGATTATTTATGCATCTACTTATATCTATTCATAGGCTGTTCATGACTACCCCTTTCTTTGAAAAAAAATAGGTTCTGAGTTCCACATTCCTTAAGCATTGAGTCTCAGAGAGATTTTCTGGAAAAAACAAAAACAAAATCCGAATGTCCAGGTCTCTATATCAAAAGCCTGGAGGCTGGAGGGAGGTATAGAGGCTTGAGGCAATCCTGGGATGGACATGGTGATGAGAAGTTAGCTGCATGGACATTGCCAGGAGTGGGTATCTGTAGACACAGGGCTGCTCACCACTGTTTTCTGAGGTTGTGTGTGTTGGTGTGTGTGTGTGTGTGTGTGTGTTTGGAGTGGAGAAACTAAAGAGTGAGGAGAGAGTCTTCGATCAGCATAACTCAAATGCCTACACACGTGTCTGCAGGTTGACATCCTCTGACTCTGTGTGGCCACCCACATCTCCCCTGCCTTCCAGCAGGATTGCAAAGTACTCCAGAGTTCCTTTGGAGTAAGTAAATACTTCACTGCCACTTGTAGTAAACATGGCTGCCTGAATTCCATGATTTATACAATATCTGGAGATACTTTTTAGTCACTAGTAACATAATCTATAGAAAATGGATGCTTAGATTCAGTAATTACTTTATCTGGAGGGTAGAAACTTACTGAATCCATCCAGTCAGTTAACTTGGATGCGTAGAGCCTGAGAGTAAAGGACACATATATACCACAGCCTACCTTTACTTTATTCTGAGATCCCACAATGGAATATCAAGTAAGCAATTATAGAACTTCAGGATGGAAAACAACCAAGGTATTTTGGCTAAAGAGGTATTTTGGCTAAAGAAGCTGTGACTCTGAAGTAGAATACATTCATCTATTGTGTGTCATAATGAAGGCAGTAATTTATTTCAATGCCATTTAGAATGCACGGCTTTCTGCAGAAAAGCATCCAAAACATTAAGAAGAAGATCAGAAGGAAAACTGTAATTTCCAAGGAACCAATGCTGGAACTAAAACTTTCACAATAACAAGAGGTTGAAATGGCACATTTTGAGTTTTAAAAAATCTCATGCTTAAGGAAGTGGGAAGGGTGGGAGGAAGGGATGGATATGCAGTTTCCTTGGAAACGAAATGTGATATTATGGCAGCAGTTGCCTCAGGAATCGTTGTTTAGAAGGTGAAAACACTGCTCATCTGCTTAACACTGGACAAGGGTAATTTAGAACCTAAATAATTGTGATTGTTACAAGAATCCTCAGGGAACTCTAAAAACTGCTGTAGAATGGAGGTGCCATGTACAACCTCATAAATCTACAGAGGAACATGAGAAGGGCCCCTCACGAGGCTGCAGAAAGCAGATGACCACAGCAATGAGTTACATGTACAATTTCCAGAGCATGAATATAAATAGGCACCACCAGGCAGTTCAGTCTCTAGCCCTCCCTGGTTCTCTCATAACTTTGAGAATACATGGCAGGTTTGTATGGAGATAAGCGGGTTTGTACAAAGACCGACCTGCATTCCTTATCTCGGCTCTCTAACACTCCCTAGCTCTCCAAGCTTGGACACCCCACTAACCTCAGTGGACCTCATCCAGAAAAACAAAGAAAATACTGCTTTTTTTTTTTTCCTCAGGAGTACTATGAGAATGGAATGAAGGAGGAAAAGCCCTAGAATATTGCCTGAGACATAGTCGGGTGTCTCATACATGTTCTCAGTAGTCAATTGGTTTATTTAGACCTGTCTGCTTCTTTCCACCGTGGACATTCCATATGCTCAAAGAAATGGATGAGAGTCCATGGCAGGAGGTCTTTGTGGAGAGACTCCAGGGTGTGGCATCTGGTCAAGTCAGAGTTGAGGTGCATGGGTTCTGACTGCCATTCACCCACTTAAGAATCAATCTGATTAATGACATGGGGCAGTGGGTGGAAGAGTGTAATGTGTGTGGGTGAAGAGCTGAGCTCAATTCTGAACCATGAAGGAGAACTGGGTATAAGAGAACAGTGGTCCCTCCATATCTGTGGAGGATTGGTACCAGGACCTCCCAAAACTACAAAAATCTGCAGATGCTCAAGTCCCTGTTATAAAAGGGCACAGTATTCACATACAACCTACACACATCCTCCTGTATACTTTAAATCATCTCTAGGTTACTTATAATACCTAATACAATATAAACGCTAAATACTTGTTATACTGTATTGCTTCAGAGATAATGACAGGAAAAATTGTCTGCATGTATTCAGTACGAACACATATTTTTTTCCCTGAGTACTTTCGAGTACTCAACCAAGGTTGGTTGAATCCATGGTTGCAGAACCCATGGGTACAGAGGCAACTGTGCTCCTCCAAGAGGGCAGGGACCATGTCTGCTCTGTCCATCTCTGTGTCCCTAGTGCCAGCACAATGCTGGCACTATATGCACAGAACATAGTATGTGCTCCATAAAGTTTCTGCAGAATGAATGCTAAGGGCCGCAAGGCATGCCAGGAGCTCATGGGCAAATGCATCAGGGGTGAGGAGCCCAGACTAAAATTCAGAGTGAGGCACAGATGAAACCACAGATAAAGCAAAGAGTGCTTCCCTCCATGACAGGATTTCATGACATAGTTTGTGTTTTCCAGATGTTCATTGAGTGCTGACTAAGTTCCAGGCACTGTTTTATGAACAAAATAAAGAAAAGGCCTCCTCATCTGGAGCTCGCATTGTGTCACATTAAACATAATGTAATGCGATGTTCCAATAAAATGGTGCATGTGTTGTGAACCTCTCCAAGCAGCGACCAAGTCTTGGTCATCGCTGATTCCTCAGTGCCAGACCCAGTGCCTGCAGATCCACAAGAAAAGCACAGTAAGGAGTATTTAAACTGATCTCAAAATGTTGAGAAGCACTAGATAACGTTGGCCTGGGATAGGAAGTCCTGCAGTCCTAGATTTGAGTCTCAGGTCTAACCCTAACTAGCCTGCTGGCCTTGAGCAAGTTGGTTTCCCTCTCTGATCCTCAGTTTCCTCATCTGTAAAAGGAAGAAAGCAATATGGATTCACAGGGTTGTGGCGAGGATTGAAAAAAATGTGCTACTTTAAATAACTAGGACAGAGAAGGGCACTTCATTGTCAGAGTGGTGCCCTCTGCTCTCATGATCTTTATCATTATTATTTCTCATCAGAGACAGAAGCACACATGGCCATACTCGACTGGACAACATGAGTAGAAAATTAAAGCAAATCCTTACCTGTAAAACTTTTAACTCAAAATAAGACAGTCTGACACACAAGAACTCTTCCCCACTGACCCAGACGAACAGATTCCTTTTCATGCAATGAGCATCCTCTGTTCAGCCACAATACCCTCTGTAGAGTGAGCCCCGATTTAAAGTCCAGGTCTGAACACCATCTGTTCCCATGGGTGGTCCTCATTGGTTGGTTTGCTCCCAGTGGTCTCAAAGGGCCAATGCTCAATTTTGTACTGCCATTTTTGTCCTGGGCAAACTCTGAAGAGCTAGAATCCCCTGGATTGCCCATATGTTTCGTGTGTGTGTGTGTGTGTGTGTGTGTGTGTGTGTGTGTGTGTGTTGCCCAGGCGGGAATGCAGTGGCGCAATCTTGGCTCACTGCAACCTCCACCTCCTGGGTTCAAGCGATTCTCCTGCCTCTGCCTCCCAAGCAGCTGTGACTACAGACATGTGCCACCACACCCGGCTAATTTTTGTATTTTCAGTAGAGACAGGGTTTCACTATGTTGGCCAGGCTTGTCTCGAACTCCTGACCTCAAATGATCCTCCTGCTTCAGCCTCCCAAAGTGCTGGGATTACAGGCGTGAGCCACTGCACCCAGCCCCATGTGTTTCTTAACTCAGTTCTGGTGACTTGGATAAGCTGACTAACCTTTAATAAAGCAGAACTGATCCTCTCAAAGAAATGCCCCTATGGAGACGTTTTTGGTTCACATAAGGGGTAATCAATAACACAGTTAATTATTAGAAATGAACTAAAATAAGAAAATTATGGAAGAATCTATAAGTAGTTGTTAAAATGGGCTACATGAATGGGCTCAGCGTAGAGAGAGAAGTGGCAAGAACAAGATAGAGAGACTAATACACGTATCAGTAGGCATAACTTCACATGACTGCAGAAGTAGGGCTATGTATTTATGTATATGTATATATATAATAATAAAAGTAGGTTTCAATAAGAAATCTATAACATATTCAGTAACATATATATATATATATATATATATATATATATATATATTCATGCACTACATTTTGGTCAACAACAGAATGCATATACAATGGTGATCCCATAAGACTATAATACCATAATTTTACTGTACCTGTTCTAGGTTCAAATATGTTTAGATACACAAATACTTACCACTGTGTCACAGTTGCCTATAGTATCCAGTACAGTAGCATGTTGTACAGGTTTGTAGCCTAGGGGTCACAGGCTATAACATATAGCCTAGGTATGATGTAGTAGGCTCTATTACCTAGGGTTGGGTAAGTATACTTTGTGATGGTCCCACAATAACAAAATCACCTAATGATGCATTTCAGAATGTATCCCTGTTATTAAGTGACACATGACTGTGTATGTATAAATACTCTTTACTTGTCTGCATCCACTTACACATATATGACATTCATGTTTCAATAATGTATATATGTGAAATATATGTGTATATAGTCATTATTTGTCTCCAGCCTTCCCCACAAAAAGCCATTTCTGAAATTTAGTATACAAATCAACAACAAAAAAGAAGACATTGAGGCTTGAAGTCGTGTGGTGTAGACCATTTGCTTAACTAAATAATAATGTAATACTATATCAATAAAAAAAATGAACTGGAGAAATTAGCTGAAAAAAAATTGTACAAAATCTCCTCTAGATGAGTCAATCTACAAAGAGCAGAGCTAAACCGGTGTACAGAAAAGTCTCCTAAATTTTCATTACGTGACCGCAAGATTTACAGTAACTACTACTTCATTGTCATTCCTTTCTAGACTTCTCCGTAACTATATATTAAACAAAACCCCAAACAGATCTGCATTAGAACTGCATTAGACATAGTGACATCTGCAAACTCTGTAATAGTCCTAATGTCTAGCCATAGACACCAATACCATAAATACAGATTCCATTTCTCAAATGACAATTTTGCACATAGTAAAATAAGTGGCAAGTCAAAATTCAAATGACTAAAGTTGTTTTAGGTAATTCATAGGCTGTAAAAACTAATGAGAAGTAAAAAAAAAATTATGAGGGTATTACAACACTCCCATTAAAATGAAAATCTATGTTACGACTTTATGCTCTTCAAATACCACACCAGACTGAAGCATCAACCAGTATATCAAGTGTTCTGTTCCTTAAAAAATCGCTTTGTTTATGTGGAGTGATAGCCTTGCTTATTAATTTTCAAAAATCCCTGCCTAGTTATCCCTTTAAGCCAGAATCATCTCCAATTTACATGGCCATCACAATTTATTTTTTAATCAGCAATTCATTTGAGTAACTAACATGAAAATAATTGCACAAGACCAGAGGATACCCCCCACAACACACACCCAAGTGCAATAGTGTAAACTGAAAGCAAATAATCATATCTCTAAAAAGAACAGAAACTCCTATGAAGTCATTCTTATGAAAAGTTTTATGAATGGCACTAAAGGATTTAGCATGTGCATGAAAAATGATCATGCAATAAGACCAGATATTAGTTTCATGCCACAGAAAAGACTATTGTCTAGACTTATCCACAAAAATGGCCTTGTTACTTCTTAAATCTCTCTTAAGAGTGGCTGCCCAGTGCAAAGACGACACTGCATTTGGGTGCTGATTGGACAAATGATTGCCGATAATCAAATGGCATGATTTATCTTTTGAAAAGCTGTGGAGTAATTTCTAAGCAACACCAATAATGTAAATGATAAGTATAGCTCAGTATAGTAAAAATGCTTATTTCATATCAGTCTTCTAACCCAGGGCTCAGAGAAAACAAATAGGAAGAATAAATTTGATATTAGACTCTCAAATTTCTATCAGTAGGGTTTGCTGATAACACAGGGTGATAGTTGGCCACATCATAAGACAGACTCAGTGCCCATTGTAGATATGAGAAATAAGCATTCTAATTCGAATTTCTGAGTGTTCACGTCCTGTCACAGCATTAAAATAATCATGCAAATCTGCCTCCAGCTGGTTCCTGATTTGCATTCATTTTTTTCTGCTGAAATGATTTATACATACTTGTACTAAATTCTAAATTCTAATCTTAACATTCAGTCTTAGAAGAACAGACATCAATAATATTTGAACTAAAGTTATAATATTAATAGCTAGCAATTATTAGCTTTATAAGTGTGTGGCTGACACCAAACCTGGTTAATAAGCAAACTACTTGCATGCAAGTTCTTCACAATATTTGTACATAATCATATTTTTTTAGCTAATGTAAAAAATAGCTAGGAAACGTGAATATTACCTTCTTAACACATGGTAATAAGGCAAATAAAATATTGCATGTTGATTAAATATAAGTAGACAAAGAATGACTCTTCACAAACCCTATGTAATTGAAAGAATAAAACACTCTCCATTCTATAGTTATATTTAATTTTAATGACTTGCTTAAGAACAATGGGAAAATTTGCATCCAAAACGTCTTTACTTATTCAAAGATCATTCAAGTGGAAATCCGGGAGCCATTAGCAGGTAGCCTATGATTTTTTAGAAGTAAAATAGAGGCAATCAAGACTTTCCTTCTAGAAAAGTCACACAGGATTAAAGCCAGTTCCTGGATTCCACTTCCATTGAAATTCTATCCATGTCTGAATAAATTCAGTCTTAAAGCTCTATCAATATTAACAATAGTGAAACAGGGGGGTTCCCTGACTCTCGCAGGACGTGCAACAGGGGTTTGGCTTGTCTGTTCGGTCACCACCATTGCTCAAACCCCTTACAGGAGTGGGAGCATGCAGATGGACAGGTGCAGGGGCTGGGATGCTGGCCCACAGTCCAGGGATGGGAGCCTGTGACTCCTGGAGCCCAGTTGGGTGTATGTTACAGTGTGTTCTTTTAGCCTTGCCATCCATGCATGGCTTAAGTGTTAACTGCCTCACTGGACCCTCTGCCTTTTTGCAAGGGCAGAGGGCCAGTGTGACACCTTTCATATCCTGAGCTCTTGTCCAGCATCCTGGAAGAATCGGGTCACACACAGACTTGAAGGATGGTGAATGCGGGGTTTTACTGGGTGGTGCAGGTGGCTCACAGCAGGATGGATGGGGAGATAGACAGGGGATGGAATGGGAAGATGATCTTCCCCTGGAGTTTGGCCATCCAGCAGCTGATTTTCTGACCATCTCCAGCCAAACTTCTGCTGATGTTCAGGTGCTCTTTCTCTTCTCTCCTTCTCTGCTGCAACATTCTGCCATTTGTCTGCTCATCTGCTCATCTTCTCGTCTGTTCTTCTCCTCATCTGCTTCTGGGGCCTGGGGTTCAGGGCTTATATGGGTATAGGATAGGGGGCGTGGTGGGCGAAAAGGCAACATTTTGGGCATGAAAACAGGAATGTCTGTTCTCACTTGGGGAGACGGATACCCAGGCTTGAGGGTGGAGCCTTTGTAAGGGAACCGCCCTCTTCCACCCAGTATTTCCTGTCTCCTGTCGGCATCAACAGCATTAATAATAACATTATATTTTTAGTGCAAATTTGATCTCACACTTTAGTTGGGAAGCTTAAACATTAGTTCTACTCTGCAAAACAACTCCATGAAATGGAAGTTATCTTTATTCTCAACATTAGAAAACTTGAATCTGAGAAGTAACTTGGTGAGTGTCACATAATTAAGAAGTGACAAAACTGTATTTAAAGCTCAGATTCACTAATAATACATTTGTTTAAGAAATACTTTCTGAACACCTAGTATGTGCTAGGTTCTTTTTAAACACTATGGATCTGCAGTGAACAAAACGTAGGCCTTGCCCTCATAGAGTTTGGATTAAAGTATTTGTTAGTACTTTATAAATAATAAACCAATAAAATAAATAAGCGGAATGTCAGATGATGAAATGTTCAGTGAAGAAAAGTAAAGCAGGGTAAGGGGAAAACAGTATATGAAATTAACAAAGGGGTTCCATTTTAATATAGGCAGGTCTGAAACTGACTCTAATAAGGCCAAATTGGTCAGACTTGAAGAAAAGTGAGGGAACCATACAAATACCTAACTTACAAAAACATCTTTCAGCCAGAGGAAATGAGGGAGGGGCCCAGAGGCAGGAGCATGCTTGGCCAAGTGAGTAAAGGAGGAAATTATGGCCAGAGCAGAGTGACTGAAGGGCAAATAAGTTGGAGATGAGGTGAGATCAGGATGAGATCACTTCTCGGGCTTTTGGCTAAAATCAAGGTAGATCCTGATGGGAAACACCATGTCACGGAGGGTTTTGTAGGACACTATAAAGTCTTTGGTTTTGACTCTAAGAGACAGGAGTTCTGAGTAAAAGGGAGGAACCTGAGTCATATCTTTAAAGGATCATTATATGACTATGTTAGGAAAAGACTCAAGGAATAAGCGCAGAAACTGGTAGACCAATTAGTAGACTGTGGCAATAATCCAGGCCACACACGGTGGTGACCCAGACCCAGATGTTGACAATGGAGGTGGGGAAAAGAGATGGCTTCTTTACATATGTTAAGGGATTCACTATTTTAACGTGGGGTGTGAAAAACAGAAAGGAATTAAAAATGACTCCAAGGAGTTTGACCTCAGCAAATGGAAGGACAGTAAGCCATTTGCTGAAAAGAAGCTTGCAAAAAAATCTATCAGATTTAAAGTCAATGCTTTCTCAAAATCACCGTGCTACTTCACAAAGGTACAGCAAGTACTGAAATTCATTTAATATTCAATTCAGACCCATCTTGAGTGTCCAGTCCTTTCCACCAGGCTGGCACACTCCTAGTGGGGAGCTGCTGCTGGTTGGAGCCCACGTGAAAAGTAAAGGTTCTGGTACCATGGAGATGCCAGAAAGGTGACATGCTAAAGGCTAACTCAGGAGCCCACTGAGCCAAGCAGGGAATGGACACAAGAACCCAGAGCGATAGTTCCGGGGGCAAACCAGCCCACAAAGAGCTGACACATGGGGATGGAACAGCCACAAGGGGCTGATAGTGACAGTAGTAGACAGGGAAGACAGAAATAGACATCCAAGGCCAATAGGTAAGGCTTAAATCTGGATTATTCAGCATGGGCTTCCTTTCTGTGGCCCCGGGGAACCTAAGAAAAATCTCCCACCTCCAATGCAGCCAGCACAGCTTTGCTCTGAACTGATTGACAGTTCAGAATTTCTCTTTCTCAGATGATCATATTTGAACAAAGGAATTCAAAGCTCATTCATTGTCCCTCTTTCTCTCTCTGTCTTTCCCTCCCTCCTACTCCCGTCACCCTGACTTTAATTAAAATTATTGATCTTGATCAGTAGTTTTCATACCTGGCTGTACATCAGAGAATCTTTTAAAAATACAGGTTCCTAGGCCCACATCCGAGGCACTGAATAACAATCTACAGGGAAGAAAGACATCAGTCAGATTCCAAAACCTCCCACGCTCTGGCAATAAACATCAAGGTCAGCTACAACTTGTAACTTGAACATGGTCATGTTTCCTTTCTCTCGGTACCATTAGGGCCTCCGAGTTGGTCCATCATCCACTGAGTTTTTCAAATTTTTCTTCCAGGAATCAATGGCAGAATACTTTCCTGAGAAATTACTCCATGCCCTTGGGTCTAGTGAAGCCTATTTCATCCATCTCCTAAGTTCAGTACAAGATCTCTCTTTCTAAAATGGCTTACCCTGGTGGGGAAGCCAGGTCTTTTTCTACTTCTTTACACTGTTTATTCTCCTGTGTGGTTACTTTAATTAATGTCTAATCTTCCTGTGTTCGTGCCTGAGGCAGAGCCTCTGAAGGGCGCAGAGTTCAAAATCTTACAGCCTCGTAACACTCCATAGGTTTGACATTAAATAATTATGACAATTCAAAGAAAAGACCAAAATCCCATTCTCTACTCAAACTGCCAGGGACGCTGGATCAGTTTGTGCAGGCCTTCTCTG
Source organism: Hylobates moloch (assembly GCF_009828535.3). Lineage (NCBI taxonomy): Eukaryota > Metazoa > Chordata > Mammalia > Primates > Hylobatidae > Hylobates > Hylobates moloch. The sequence continues at coordinate 149,902,213 of NW_026652280.1, forward strand.
CAAAATCCCTCATTTTCTTTCTATTCCCCAACTGTTACACTGCTAGATGACTATTTCTGCTCCCTCTCTTTCAGGGAAGGGTCATATTCTGTGAGAAAATGTCCCTGTCACTCAAGAGTGATGAGATCAGTGGAGCACGGCTGGGCTAGAAATGATTACCAAAGCCCGTTAGGAGATGCCAACAGAGACTCTATATTAACCATTATTCCCTCTGTACACAGCGATCTGAATGAAAGAGGAAAGAAGACTTTCTGCTGCTTATGATATCTTCGGGAATCATCTGACAGCTTATTTATTAAATGTATTTTAATATTAATTCTCCTCTGCACTCTAGCTGACCTTCAGAAACATTCACCGAGTCTTAAGAACACAAAGCACAATGGCCTAGGGAAGGCACGGATGGGAAGAAAGCTGCACCTGAACGCTTCTTCTCCTGCGCAGTTGCATAAAAATCAGTTACAATTAAATACTGCATTACCAGTATTTAATAAAGGTCTAAAGGATCTTTTAAGGTCCTTTAGAGCCTAAAACACAGACCAATTAGAACGCAATTAATTAGGATTCAAATTATTTTTCTTTCTGTACATTTTGGAGAAAATGCATATCACAGGAATGCACAATCACCTAAAGAAATTTTAAGCTCTTTCACAAACACATCCTGAGTCCAAAACACATTCTGTCTTCTCCAGTCCTAGAAAATGAGTCCTGGCTTCCAGAATAATGTCCCTCAAATATTTAGTAAATGCACAATTTCATTTAATATTGCATTTATTAAGTCAAAGCTCAGACCAAAAGACTCTTCAAAAGACTTTTGTTTCCATTTAACTCTTTTTTTAAAAAAAAAGTTGTAGTAAAATACACATAACATAAAAATTACTATCTTAACCTTCTTTTCTTCTACTTTTTAATAGACAAGGTCTTACTCTGTTGCCTAAGCTAGAGTTCAGTAGCACAATCAGAGCTCACTGTTGTCTCGAACTCCTGGGCTCAAGTGATTCTCCCACCACAGCCTCCTGAGGAGCTGGGATTTCAGGCTCAAGCCACTGCATCAGGCATTAACCAGCTTTAAATGTGCAGCTAAATGGTATCAAATAAATATATTCACATTGTTATGCAATCATTACCATCATCTACCTCCAGAACTCTTTTATAAAACTAAAATTCTGTATCCATAAAACAATAACTTTCCATTCCCCTCCATTAACCTCTTAACCAGAAAATTGCACCAAACAGAAATCTCCATTCTTTAAATATTTTGACTGATATTTTATTCTTATATAGGGCAAAACTCAGATTATCTTCTTTTATAATTTCACTCATTTAAGCTCAGCTTGTACATTATGTTTAGGGAAAAAAAAGTTATTTTGTTCCAGAAAGTCATGTTTAATCCTCAAGTATATCTATAAGCTAATACTGGTAGGTGATCAACCAATAATTAACCTATTTTGAACTAAACATCACAGACATCTTTCTTTACTGAGTCTCTGAATCAGTTTCTACCATCAATTAGGATTAGAATTGTTTTCACAAGGATCTAGGAAATGACTACCCATAAAACCACATTTGAATCTCTTTAAAGCACTAGGAAAAATGACTACTCAAAACTCCATCAAAAAACAGTGCTGTGATCTTCCTGCAATGAGCATGCTGTAAGTCAAACCAGGACTTTTCTGTGCAATACTGAGCAGGTGAAATGCTGATGCCATCTGGGCAGTGGGCTTTCATCTTCATCTAGCCGTGGCTGCAAGAGGGCGTGGGCAATCTCCAGAGCATTTGCAGCCCCAGCAGAAGATGAAGCTCTGTGTCAGTCTTTCTCAGTTCTGAGTCATTAGTTCTAGGGAGGGAAGGCATTAGAAAACCTTTCAAGCCACAAACCACATATCTTAGGGAGATGTCTAATTAGAATTCACCCTAAACTGGGAAAGAATTAACAGACATTAAATGATCATTATTTATAATTGGGAAATCAAGTTACCCAAAAGAAAAAAAGGCAAAGCTCAGATTGTCTTGTTTAATGTTTAATTTAGAAAAATAAAAGGGTAACTAGATCTCCAAATGACCAATAGGTTTGTGTCCCCAGAGTTCGTTACTTAGAAAGCATTTTTCTGGAGAAGCAATGTTAAAATTGTGATTAGTACCTTCATTCTTAAAACACCACACAAAAATGACTTCATCCACATGTAGCCATAGTATAGGACAAATGGTCTGCCCCGAGCTTTGGAACAGTGACCAAGGGGTACTGCAGCTTAGAGGAGAGAAAGAACTGTTTTTTCTCCTTTTGGTGGCAAAGCATTGACCTGGGGGAATATATTTTTTAAGTATTTGATTTCTTTGTTTCTCCTATTCTGTACTTTTTTCTTATTGTCTGGTACTTCTAAAAAGTATGACATCCTTGAACTGCCTTAACTTCACTCATCTTTCAACCAAGTCCCTATCGTGGCCAAGCCCACGCCAAAGAAAACTATCCACCAGGGCAGCTGACTCAGGGGGCTCAAAGCAAATGGATAAAACCAAAATATGAATAAAGTAAGACTTCATGTTCTCTGGTATGCCTTAAAATAACAGCTTTGCAATACTTAGCCTCAAAAAGCCAAAGAAATGCAAATAAAAACATGAAAATATATTCCTATCCAACGGGTTAAAAATGGTAAAAAGAATAATATTTTCCGGTGGGAGAGGGTAGGAAAAAACAAGTACTCCCAAAAAACTCCTGGAGGCAGCGTAAGCAGATTACAATCTCTTGCTGGGGCACTTTGGTTATATATGTCTGAGTCTTTAACATTTTTTTTTTTATTATTTACGAAAGCATTGACCCAGCAAAAACACTACTAAGAGCTATACAAAGGATGTAATCAAAGACGTGGAGAAAGATGAATATGTAAAGATGCTTAAGATGTCACATTTTATAATAAAGAAAAATCAGATGTCCAGTAAGAACAGATTAAGTAAATAATAGAACTTCCATACAATAGAATGTAATAGGTACCATTAAGTAGCGTATTATAGAACATATTTATTGGGCTGAGTGCAGTTGGTCATGCCTGTAATCCCAGCACTTTGGGAGGCCGAGGCAGATGGATCACTTGAGGTCAGGAGTTCAAGACTAGCCTGGCCAACATAGAGAAACCCTGTCTCTACTAAAAATACAAAAAATTAGCCGGGTATGGTGGCAGGCACCTGTGATCCCAGCTACTCGGGAGGCTGAGGCAGGAGAATCGCTTGAACCCGGGAGGTGGAGGTTGCAATGAGCCAAGACTGCACCTCTGCACTCTAGCCTGGGCAACAGAGAGAGACTCCATCTCAAAAAAAAAAAAAAGAAAAAAGAAAGAAAGAAAGAAAAAGAAAAGAAATATATTTATTGATATGGAAAAAATCTTCATGAGCTGAGCTAAGTAAAAGAAAAAGGGAGACTAGAAAGCAGATAGATAGGTAAACAGATAGGTAGGTAGATATAGAATTTTATTATGTATGTACCACATTTTCTTTATCCATTCTATCATTGATGGGCATTTGGGTTGGTTCCATATCTTTGCTATTGTAAATAGTGCTGTAGTAAACATACGTGTGCATGTATCTTTGTAGTAGAATGATTTATATTTCTCTGGGTATATACCCAGTAATGGGATTGCTGGGTCAAATGGTATTTCTGGTTCTAGATCGTTGAGGAATCACCACACTGTCTTCCACAATGGTTGAACTAATTTACATTCCCACCAACAGTGTAAAAGTGTTCCTATTTCTCCATAGCCTCACCAGCATCTATTGTTTCCTGACTTTTTAATAATCACCATTCTGACTGGCATGAGATGGTCTCTCATTGTGGTTTTGATTTGCATTTCCCTAATGATCAGCGATGTTGAGCTTTTCTTCGTGTGTTTGTTGGCCGCATAAATGTCTTCTTTTGAAAAGTGTTTGTTCATATCCTTTGCCTACTTTTTGATGGAGTTGTTTGTTTCTTTCTTGTAAATATGTTTAAGTTCCTTGTAGATTCTGGATATTAACCTTTGTCAGATGGGTAAACTGCAAAAATGTTCTACCATTCTGTAGGTTGCCTGTTCACTCTGATGATAGTTTCTTTTGCTGTGCAGAAGCTCTTTAGTTTAGTTAGATTCCATTTGTCAATTTTGGCTTTTCTTGCAATTGCTTTTGGCATTTTAGTCATGAAGTCTTTGCCCATGCCTATGCCCTGAATAGTACTGCCTAGGTTTTCTTCTAGGGTTTTTATGGTTTTGGGTTTTACATTTAAGTATTTAATCCATCTTGAGTTAATTTTTGTATAAGGTGTAAGGAAGGGGTCCAGCTTCAATTTTCTGCATATGGCTAGCCAGTTTTCCCACACCATTTACTGAATAGGAGATTCTTTCCCATTGCTTATTTTTATCAGGTTTGTCGAAGATCAGATGGTTGTAGATGTGTGGTGTTATTTCTGAGGTCTCTACTCTGCTCCATTAGTCAGTATATCTGTTTTGGTACCAGTACCATGCTGTTTTGGTTACTGTAGCCTTGTAGTACGGTTTGAAGTCAGGTGGCACGATGCCTCCAGCTTTGTTCTTTTTGCTTAGGATTGTCTTGGCTATATGGGGTCTTCTTTGATTCCACATGAAATTTAAAATCGATTTTTCTAATTATGTGAAGAATATCAATGGTAGTTTGATAGGAATAGCATTGAATCTGTAAATTACTTTGGGCAGTATGGTCATTTTCATGATATTAATTCTTCCTATCCACGAGGATAGAATGTTTTTCCATTTGTTTGTGTCCTCTCTTATTTCCTTGAGCAGTGGTTTGTAGTTCTCCTTGAAGAGGTCTTCACATCCCTTGTTAGTTGTATTCCTAGGTATTTTATTCTCTTTGTAACAATTGCAAATGGGAATTCATTCATGATTTGGCTCTCTGCTTGCCTATTGTTGGTGTAAAGGGATACTTGTGATTTTTGCACATTAATTTTGTATCCTGAGACTTTGCTGAAGTTGCTTTTCAGTTCAAGAAGTTTTTGGGCTGAGGTGATGGGGTTTTTAAATATAAAATCTTGTCATCTGTAAACAGAGACAACTTGACTTCCTTTCTTCCTATTTGATTACCTTTATTTCTTTCTCTTGCCTGATTGCTCTGGCCAGAACTTCCAATACTACGTTGAATAGGAGTGGTGAGAGAGGACATCCTGGTCTTGTACTGGTTTTCAAAGGGAATGCTTCCAGCTTTTGCCCATTCAATATGATATTGTCTGTGGGTTTGTCATAAATAGCTCTCATTATTTTGAGATATATTCCATCAACACCTAGTTTATTGAGAGTTTTTAACATGAAGAATGTTGAATTTAATCAAAGGCCTTTTCTGCATCTGTTGAGATAATCATGTGGTTTTTGTCTTTGGTTCTGTTTATGTGATGGATTATGTTTATTGATTTATGTATGTTGAACCACCCTTGCATCCCAGGGACAAAGCCAACTTGATCATGGTGGATAAGTTTTTTTTTATGCGCTGCTGGATTTGGTTTGCCAGTATTTTATGGAGGGTTTTTGTATCAATGTTTATTTGGCTTATTGGCCTGTAGTTTTCTTTTTTATTGTGTCTCTTCCCAGTTTTGGTATCAGGATGACACTGGCTTCATAAAATGAGTCAGGGAGGAGTCCCTCCTTTTCAACTGTTTGGAATAGTTTCAGAAGGAATGGGACCAGCTCCTCTTTGTATTTCTGGTAGAATTCAGCTGTGAATCTGTCTGGTCCTGTTTTGTTTTTCTGTGTTTTTTTTTTTGTTTTTTGTGTGTTTTGTTTGTTTGTTTGTTTTTGGTTGGTAGGCTATTAATTACTGCCTCAATTTCAGAGCTTGTTATTGGTCTATTCAGGGATCTGGCTTTTTCCTGGTTTAGTCTTGTAGGGTGTATGTGTCCAGGAATTTATCCATTTCTTCTAAATTTTCTAGCTTATTTGTGTCGAGTGTTTATAGTATTCTCTGATGGAAGTTTGTATTTCTGTGGGGTCAGTGGTGATATCCCCTTTACCATTTTTTATTGTGTCTATTTGATTCTTCTCCCTCTTCTTCCTTATTAGTCTAGCTAATGGTCTATCTATTCATTAATTTCTTCAAAAAAAAAAAAAAACAGCTCCTGGATTCATTGATTTTTTGGAGGATTTTCCACGTCTCTATCACCTTCAATTCTTCCCTGATCTTAGTTATTAGTTACTTATTTTAGTTTCTTCTCTGATCTTAGTTATCCACTTAGTTAGTGGTTAATGCTGGATTTTTTTCCTTTGTGTTTTTCCATGATTTTTTAGGATTTCTGTACTAAGCACAAAATTAAAAGAAGTTGTTTTTAAAATTTAATACAGAACCCTAAAAGCAATAATTACATCAATAGCTTCACTAGAGAAATGCCAAGAGGTTGTGGGAGGAAGCTGTCAGTTGCAAGTAAGAGCAGTTTGCAAGTCTGAGTTGCAGCCTCTATATAACATGATTATTTGGGATAATACTGTCTGCAGCACACACACACACACACACACACACACACACACACACCTCTCAATGAATAACTGTTCAGTTAAAAACAAACAAAATAAATACATAGTCTCTGAAATGCATTCTTACCAATGTACAGTTCCTTTCTTATATGTTTCCAAAATATTTGGCAGTCTCCTCTACTGTAAGAAATACTGTACATCCTGATGCTTTAGAATGTTTGAAATTACGTAAATTTTTCTTGGAGAATGTTTAAAAATTCATGTGATTCACTCCTGAGAGACCACAACATCTTTCCAGATCGCACCAGACTATTCTGTGAATAAGGATTTTAATTTCTAAGATGCAACAACAATGCTTTGTTCTCAGATCAATAAAAGGAAATGAGCTACTGTGGTTTGTCTGCCTTTCACCAGACACCACCCCCCAATACTTATGCACAGTCCTGAGTATATCAAAACTCCATTTGTAAATTAAACTAGTGTGTCTGATACAGAAACAAAGCTAAACCATGTACCGGGCAAACCACATTCATGGCTTATTGTCAGGACCACAGATCTCTCTTCTGGTGCCATTATCCCTGGCCAGTAAAGTAATAAACCAGTAATGAATTTTGGATTTACAGAATCCAAAGCTTTATAGAGATTTTTGAAACAATTTCTTTTTTAAACATTTTTGCAGAGAGCAATAGTCCTCCCCCATGCTGACCAATCACTCCTGCTTATGGGGCACAGAGAAGGCACCCAGGCCTGCATCTGCCAGCACCCCACCCCTAAGCCAACACCATGTCCAGCACAACCATACATATAGTTGCCAGCAGGAGCTCCCCCAACAGCTGCATTGTTTCTGCCACTGTGGTGAACGCCCACATGGAGGCAGGCACCCCAACACCTGCTAGCACTCTGCCACAGCTGCCACACCTCGGGCCCCTTCAGCGCAGTGGATTCCTAACCTTGGGGAGCCAAAGAACAAAGCTGGGGCCCAATAGAAGTACCCCAGAGTTAGAGTACACAGTGCAGGAGTTGGGAGCTGAGTGTTGGCCCTCTAAAATCTTCCAGAAATGAAGCTAGTCAGTTGAATCTACCTTGTACCGAAATCAAGCCCTCAAGATAATCAAATAGGATAAAAAAAAAATCTGGAGGTCAGCAACCTCAAAGATTGAAGGTAGATAAGCCCACAAAGATGAGAAGAAATCAGTGCAAGAACCCTGAAAATTCAAAAAGCCAGTGTGCTTTCATTCCTCCAAATGACTGCATCACCTCTCCAAATCATGATAAAATAATGCAGGAGCTGACAGACAAAACAGCCAGTATATGTATATTTTTAAAAAAGTAATCAACCTGACAGAGCTGAAAAACACACTACAGGAATTTCATAATGCAAACACAAGTATTAATAGCAGAATAGACCAAATGAAGAAAATAATCTCAGAGCTTGAAGACTGGCTTTCTGAAATAAGACAGTTAGACAAGAATAGAGAAAAATAATGAAAATGAATGAACAAAATGTCTGAGAAATATGGGATTATGTAAAGAGACCAAATCTATGACATATTCATGTTCCTGAAAGAGATGGGGAAAATGCAACCAACCTGGAAAACATATTTCAGGACATCATGCATAAGAACTTCCTCAACCTAGCTAGAGAGGGCAACATTCAAATTCAGAAAATGTAGAGAACCCCAGTAAAATACTTTTTACTAATACTAAAGATCATCCCGAAGCACATAATCATCAGATACTCCAAGGTTGAAATGAAAGGAAAAATGTTAAAGGTAGCTAGAGAGAAAGGTCAGGTCACCTACAAAGGGAAGCCCATCAGACTAACAGCAGACCTCTCAGCAGAAATTCTACAAGTCAAAAGAGATTGAGGGTCAATATTCAACATTCTTAAAGAAAAGAAATTCCAACCCAGAATTTTATATCCAGCCTAAGTAAGCTTCATAAGCAAAGGAGAAATAATCTTTTACAAACAAGCAAATGCTGAGGGAATACATTACCACCAGACCTACCTTACAACAGCTCATGAAGGAAACACTAAATATGGAAAGGAAAGCATTACCAGCACTACAAAAACACACTGAAGTACATAGACCAGTAACACTATAAAATAATCACATAAACAAGTCTGCAAAATAACCAGTTAACATTATGATGACAGTGTCAAATCCTCACATATCAATATTAACCTTAAAGGTAAATGGGCTAAGTGCCCCAGGTAAAAGACACTGAGTGGCAAACTGGATTAGAAAACCAAGACTCATTGATATGCTGTCCTCGAGAGACCATCTCTTATGCAATGACACACATAGGCTCAAAATAAAGGGATGGAGAAAAATCTACCAAGCAAATGGAAAACAGAAAAAAGCAAGAGTTGCAATCTCAGTTTTGGACAAAACAGACTTTAAACCAACAAAGATAAAAAAAGATAAAGAAGGGCATTACATATGGTAAAGGGTTCAATTCGACAAGAAGATCTAACTATCCTAAATAGATATGCACCCAACACAAGAACACTCAGATTCGTAAAGCAAGTTATTAGAGACTTTCAAAGAGACTTAGACTCCCACACAATAATAATGGGAGATTTTAACACCCAATGACAATATTAGACAGACCACTGAGACAGAAAATTAACAAAGATATTCAGGAGCAGAACTCAGCATCGGATCAAATGGATCTGATAGACATCTACAGAACTCTCCACACAAAAACAACAGAATATACATTCTTCTCATTGCCATATGGCACTTACTCTAAAATTGATCACGTAATCAGAAATAAAACACTCCTCAGCAAATGCAAAAGAACTGAAATCATAACAATCTCTCAGACCACAGCATAATCAAATTAGAAATCAAGACTAAGAAATTCACTCAAAACCATACAATTACATGAAAACTGAATAACTTGTTCCTAAATGGCTTTGAGGTAAATAAATTAATTAAGGCAGAAATCAAGAAGTTATTTGAAACTAATGAGAGCAAAGATACAATGTAGCATAATCTCTGAGACACAGCTAAGGCAGTATTAAGAAGGAAATTTATAGCACTAAATGACCACATCAAAAAATTAGAAAGATCTCAAGTTAACAACCTAACATCACAACTAAAGAACAAGAGAATCTAGAGCAAACAATCCCAAAGCTAGCAGAAGACAAGAAATAACCAAAATCAGAGCTGAGCAGAAGAAAACTGAGATATGAAAAATCATTCAGAAGACCAATGAATCCAGGAGCTGTTTTTTGATAAAAATTAATAAAATATACATACCAGTAGCTAAACTAAGAAAGAAGAGAGAAGATTCCAATAAACACAATCAGAAATGGTGAGGGGAATATTACCACTGACCCCACAGAAATACAACCAACCATCAGAGAATATTATGATCACCTCTATGCACATAAACTAGAAAATCTAGAAGAAATTGATACATTTCTGGACATATACACCCTCCCAAGACTGAACCAGGAAGAAACTGAATCCCTGAACAGACAATAATGAGCTCCGGAATTGAATCAACAAATAGCCTACCAACCAATAAAAGCCCAGGGCCAGATGGATTCACAGCTGAATTCCACCAGATGTACATAGATGAGCTGGTTCCATTCCTGCTGAAACAATTCCCAAAAGTTCAGGTAGAGTGACTCCTCCCTTACTCATTCTATGAGGCCAGCATCATCCTGATACGAAAACCTGGCAGATACACAACAACAACAAAAGGAATCTTCAGGCCAATAGCCTGGATGAATATCAACAACAAAATACTGACAAACCAAATCCAGCAGCCCATCAAAAAGTTTATCTACCACAATCAAATAGGCTTGTTATCCCTGGGATGCAAGGTTGGTTCAACACATGCAAATCAATTAATGTGAGCCATCATATAAACAGAACTAAAGACAAAAAAGAAGATTATTTCAATAGATGCAGAAAAGGGTTTCCATAAAATTCAACATCCCTTCATGTTAAAAACTCTCAATAAACTAGGTATTAAAGGAATATACCTCAAAATAATAAGAGCCATGTGTGACAAACCCACAGCCAAAACCATAATGAATGGGTAAAAGCTGGAAGCATTTCCCTTGAAAACCAGCACAAGACAAGGATGCCCTCTCTCACCACTCTTATTCAACAGTATTGGGTCCTGGCCAGAGCAATCAGGCAAGAGAAAGAAGTAAAAGGCATCGAAACCAGAAGAGAGGAAGTCGAACTATCCCTGTTTACAGACAAGAGGATCCTATATCTATAAAACCCAATAGTCTCAGCCCAAAAGCTCCTTAAGCTGATAAACAACTTCAGCAAAGTATCAGGTTACAAAATCATTGCACAAAAATCACTAACATTCCTGTACATCAACAACAGTGAAGCCAAGAGCCGAATAGGCAATGCAATCCTACTCACAACTGACATAAAAATAATAAAATACTTAGGAATACTCAGCTAACCAGGGAGGTGAAAGATCTCTGCAAGGAGAACTACAAAACACTGCTCGAAGAAACCAGAGATAACACAAATAAATGGAAAAACATTCCATGCTCATGGATAGGAAGAATCGATATTGTTAAAATGGCCATGCTGCCCAAAGTATTTTATAGATTCAATGCTATTCCTGTTAAACCAGCGTTGACATTCTTCACAGAACCAGAGAAAACAATTTTAAAATTCATATGGAAGCAAAAAATGAGCCCGAATAGTCAAGGCAATCTTAAGCAAAATGAACAAACCTGGACACATCATGCTACTGGACTTCAAACCGTACCACATGGCTACAGTAACCAAACAGCACAGTACTGGTACAAAAAGAGAAAACAGACCAATCGAAAAGACTAGAGAACCCAGAAATAAGGCCATACACCTACAACTATCTGATCTTCAACATGACAAAAGCAAGCAGTGGGGAAAGGATTCCCTATTCAGTAAGTTGTTCTAGGATTTTTGGCTAGCCACAAGCAGGATACTTAAACTGCACCCATTCCTTCCACCATATACAAAAATTAATTCCAGATGAATTAAGGACTTAAATGTAAAACCTAAAACTATAAAAACTCCAACTTAGGCAACACCATTCTGGCCATAGAAACGGGGAAAGATTTCATGATGAAGACACCAAAAGCAATTACAAGAAAAGCAAAAATTTACAAACAGGATCTAATTAAACTAAAGAGCTTCTGCACAGCAAAGGAAACTCTCAACAAAGTGAACAGACAACCTACAGAATGGGAGGAAATTTGTGCAAACCATGCATCTGACAAAGGTCTAATATCTAGCATTTTTAAGAAATACAAACAAATGTACAAGAAAAAACAACCTCATTAAAAAGTGGACAAAGGACATGAACAGACACTTTTCAAAAGAAGATGTACATGCAGCCAATAATCATATGAAAAAAAACCCAGCATCACTGATTATTAGAGAAACGCAAATCAAAACCACAATGAGATGCCATCTCACGCCAGTCAAAATGTCTATTATTAAAAAGTCAAAAATAACAGATGCTAGTGAGGTTGTGGAGAAAAAGGAATGGTTATACACTGTTGGTGGGAGTGTAAATTAGTTCAACCATTGTGGAAGACACTGGTGACTCCTCAAAGACCTAAAAACAGAAATACCATTTGACTTAGTAATCTCATTACTGGGTATATACCCAAAGAAATATAAATCATTCTATTATAAAAACACATGCTTGTGTATGTTAATTACAGCACTGTTCACACTTGCAAAGACATTGAATCAACCTAAATGCTCATCGATGATAGACTGGATAAAGAAAATGTGGTACATATATACCACAGAATACTATGCAACCATGAAAAAGAACAAGATCATATCTTTTGCAGGGACATGAAGGAAGCTGATGGCCACTATCCTTAACAAACTAAGGCAGTAATAGAAAACCAAATACTGCAAGCTCTCACTTATAAGTAGGAGCTAAATGATGAGAACACACAGACACACAGAGGGGAACAACATACACTGAGGCCTATCAGAGGAAGGAAGGTGAGAGGAGGCAGAGGATCAGGAACGATAACTAACAGGTACTAGGCTTAATACCTGGTCAACAAAACACTCTGTACAACAAACCCCATGACACAAGTTTACCTATATAATACTAGGCTTAATACCTGGGTGATGAAATAGTCTGTATAACAAACCCCCTTGAGACAAGTTTACCTATATAGCAAATATGCACACGTACTCCTGAACTTAAAAGTTAAATTTTAAAAACACACACACACATTTTTCTCCCCTCTCTCCAGCAATGCAGTTTATTACTACTATCTGCATTTTCTTTATAAAGCGTTGCAGATAGATGCCCACATTTTTCAATCACATATTTTTTTTTTATTCTGGCTCTACAAAATCAGCTTTGGCATTGACTAACATCAGCCTTTCTCCTTCCTAATTTATTTACTCAGATTATTTTTATCTTTAAGATTATGACAGCAATTCCTGTGTTTGCAACACCCTATTATTATGGACTTACTGTAAGCACATAATTTGAATAGTGTATTTAAAGATTGCTGAGATATTAATGTTTTAAAATCCACCTGATTTGAGAATTGCATAACCAAGTAATCACTGGACTAACAATATTTAATGAAAATAATGCTTAGGAATCCTAGACAAACATACATGCTCTTAAATGTCTACTTAAGGGGTACATAATGTAAAAACAGAGTATTTTTGAATGTTGGGATAAACTTTTTCTTCTTAAAAGCTGCCATGATTTTCCCTAATAGCTACCATCTACTAAAAGCCTACTCTATGCCAGGTGCTGCCTCACCCCAGAAGTTTCCTTTAGTTGGGCAGGGCCCTATTGGAGTTTCTCTCCTGGCCTGAAGACTGACTTACATGATCTGTGAGTCACATGTATAGTCTAGCTCCTAGCTCTTCCCTTCTCTCCTTAGAATGGGATGCCTACAGAAATCCTCATTCTCCTTTGCACCCTCACAGCAACAGCCTATCAGCCTATCCCTAATTGCATAGGTAATTCTGAGGCTCAGTACCACAGTGCCCACTTAACCATAGATATAAGCTACATACTACAACCTAGAATTTAGTGACATTTTGATTCTTCTTCTGTTGGTTTTTCACCTTATTTCTCAATTGGCTTAGAACTAGGGCAGGAGGGTGGGAGCTCCTCAGCAAATCCAACATCTTAAGCATTATGCCATGAACCTTAACGATGTGTAAAAGTAGCAAAATACATTTGGAGGAATTGAGGCTGAAGGTAGGTGGTTTTGAGTTCTGGCATGCATGTCGGCCATAACAGTTTTTAACTTTGGCAGTTAGCAAAGCTTGTACCGGATCACAGGAATGATTTTGATTGTCTGCAGCTACCTCTTCACTGTCATGGCAACATCAGGTAAATGAATTGTGGACAAATGAATTGTGTAAATTAGCTTGAATTTTCATAACCATCCTAAAATGTAAAAGTTGTATTTCATCAAACCTAAAATGCCACTGAATTTAAGACACATCATTATTTCATAATCACCAACACAGAAAAAAATACTGCCAATTAAACTATAACATGCCATTTATTGTAAGACACATTCAAGTTTTAGAGACGTTAAAATGTGAAGAAAAGAAAATGAGTCTTACAGTCAATGAACTATGGTACTATCCTCATTTTTTATTCAAGGTAACTGAGGCTTAAAAAGAATGACTTGCCCAAGATTACACACATAGAAAATGGTTAAGTTGTCGAATCTGGGTCCCAAGTGTACACCCTCCCAACACTGCCCAGGGTACACTATAGGATTTTAGGTGGAAGATATATTTCTGCAACAAGCATTATATATTTGTTAATCACTGTGGATTCAGCATTGTGCTAAGCTCTCTGGAGACTCATAATATAAAATCAGGGCTCTTTTCTTCAGTGAATTTTCAATCAGTTTGATGACTCAGGAAAGATACATAAAACTTCAAGAACAACTTTTAAAATCATATAACTAAGTGTTGATCTATATATCACTGACTAAAATACTATAAGGTTTTAGAGTTGATTGGAATTAGTTCTGAGTTAGTCCAAGGAAGCTTCATTAAAAACAGAAAGAGACTTAAGGTAGGCAGTCAAGCTGTTTTAGGATTCAGCAGCCTGAGAGGGAATCTAGAATAATGACAGTTGCCATTGATAGAACACCTACAAGACCCACGCCGGACTTTTCTCAGCTCTTCAAAACATAGCACATGCTCTCCGGCCTCTGAGTCCACACACATGCTATTCCCCTGCCTTGGACAGTCTTCCCCCAGCTCTGGGCCTGGTCACCTCCTCTTTGTCCTTCATGTCAACCTTTAATACTACATCCTGTATGGTATTCAAGGTAACCGAGAAGTTTTATGTGAGCCCTAGATCTAGCTAGGCCCCCTTGCTAACTGCTTCCCTGGCACTTACATACATTGCCCCTTTGTAATTATTTGTAAATGTTTACTTCAAGGCTTGTAACTGTTTACGGTTATACATCCATTAGACCCAGCTGGGTGTGCTCACCACTCTACCTCCAGGACCAACTCATAATAGGAGCTCAATAAGCTGGCTCATGCTTGTCTTAACAAGGCATCCACAAACTCTATCTCATTTAAACCCTCACTACAACACTGTAAGGTCAGTACCATTATTTCCCCCATTATACGGTGAAGAAACTGGGGCTTAAAAAAGCTAATTAACTCACCTGCATCCTGCAACAGAGAAAACAAAACTTCAGCCAGGTGTGCCTGACACCAAAGGCCATGTTGTTAACCATTAGGTCATATTTTCCTTCTGCTCACAAACAAAAGCATAAAGGCAGGGAGAGAATGGCATTTCATGGTGCAGAGAGACTTACCTGGCTACAACGGAGAATGCGATGCAACAGATTCAAATTAAACATCTCCTGAGTACCTGCCATATGCCAGGGACTAGGCTGAACATCTTTTACATGGATTATCTTATTTATTCTCACAATAACCCATGGGTTTAAGTTTATTATGTCTATTTTATGATGGAGAAATACAGAAGTTAAGTAACATGCCCATTCACACAGCTGTTAAGGAGCAAAGCCAACATATTAAGCTGTAAGTTTGGGCAATGATGCAACCACAGTGGATTTTAGAGGATTTGGGAGCACAATTTTTGAAGACCTTTTTTTGCCTGGCCCTGTTCCCCAATTTGAGTGCCAACTGTCTGCCAATTGGCATTGGCAAATGTCGATTTCCAATTTTTCATAACCAACCCTGATCTTCAGTTAAGGGTTTTTGACCAAAGCCTGACAATATTTGACTGAAACACTAATGCAAACCCTCGAATTAAATAACATTTAGAAAAGAAAGCCCAGTAGAAATACACAGACCCGGCATGAAGCACTGTGTTTAACTGGTATGTGTACAGACTCTGTCCAGATCAATGGGTGGCCCTTTAAGGCCAATTACGTAGCTCATTGCTGGGGCAAGCCAGAGTTAGGAGAGCCAAATTACAGAACAGCCCTCAGTAAAAAGAAATGTAAAGCTCTTTTCTCCAGAGATTGGGTATTATCTTCCCAGCATGTACTTTAAGACATCAGCATCAGTCCATCTGCAATATAAATTTAGATCTCAGTAGAGTATGTAAAGCATCCTTAGGTGATTAGCAGAGAGAAAAATCTCCAGAGGTCCCATCATTAAATGAAGACCCACAGCACCTGTCCTCCAGGGAGCGTGGAACTTGTTCTGCAGCTCTTGATGAAGGACTGAGGGGAGCGGCAGGGAAGCAAGCAGCAAGAGTCAGGAAACCTAGGTGCTGCCGCACTCTGCCGCTTACCAGTTCTGTACCACGGAAAAATCGAAAACCTCAGGGTTGCAAAGAATCTTGAAAGTCTGTTAGTCCAGACACTTTACCAATGTTTGAATCCCTTTAATAACATGGCTGCTAAGTGATAATTTAGTTTACGCTTTACACTCAAGTGATAGAGAAATCATTGATTTCATTGCCTCTCCAGTGCTCTATCACTTCTGAGAACCTTGGAGAAGGAATAATGGCCCAAGTGTTAGAGGTTAGAAAGAATCTGAAGTCTGAAAGGCAATAGCACTTAACAATGCTGGAGAGTAGGAAGAGGTCACTGGCTGATCTCTACAGAAAGAGTTATCAATTATTAATCAAGGTTAAGTACTCATGTAAGTTTCCAAAAATCAAAAATTAAAAGATGGGTCCTTGACATAAGTGGCTTGCCTGTAGAGTAAAAAGAAACCTCTTAAAGTGTTGAAACTTTAAAATAATTTTTTCATCTACAAAGTTCAGCTGTACAGAAGAAGCTATTTGAAGTATAGAGCAAGTAAGATAAGTTGATTATACGGCAATGTTACTCTATTTATGGTTGTGGACTGGTGAAAGTCCACATGTTGTCTGTAGTCTGCAAGGAAATAAGAGCTTGCTCTAGAATCCAAATCAACTTTGTCACTAAGCACACTTTTTGCTTCAGTAGACTGTGTGTGTGTGTGTGCACCAAGCTTTTCTCAATGATGGAGGCAGTGCATTGATTTATATTCTGGTGCAAGCCCTCATTTTGGCCCAAACAGTAATGAACAGTTCACAGCCTGGCTAGTTTGTAGAACACCGTTAGAGAGTAAGATGGGTGCTTCCTATAGCAACAGGCACACCAGTGGGATTTTAATGACCCTTGTGACATCTCTTTCTTCACTCTGTGAAGCACCAACCCCCAAAACCACAAGAAGCAGGCACTTCTACTGTCACATCCCAAAGCCGATGCATGATCTCACCTAGACTATTGCAAGGCCTTCCAGCAGGCCCTCCTGGCTTTCAAATGATTCTGACACATGCCCAAACCAGCCTTCACACTGCTGCTACAGAAATCCTTTTGAAGTGTATCTAGACACTGACTCCCCTTCTTAAAATCCTCTGAGAGCTCCCCAATGCTTATGGCATTAGCTTTAACCTTTCAAGCGTAATAGCCAACCACTGTCCGCCACTGTCGACCTCTGGGATTACTAGCCATTCCCTGAACACATTATATATTTTCATCCATCTGTGTGTCCACTCACATTCCTTCCTCTACTTGGAATACGACTCCTTTTCTATCCACCTATAAATTCCCACTCATCCTTGAATATCAGTTCAGAAAATACCCTCTCTGCAAGTTTCACCAACAATCCTACAAAGAGCTATGCATTTTGACCTTCTCTGGAAGGCAGTTTAGTGCCATCATTAACAAGGCAGGCTCTGGAACTTAACTCTACAATTCCTATCTTTATAACATTGAGCAAGTGATTTAACATCTCTGTGCTTAGTTTCCCCATCTGTGAAATGAGAACAACCACAGTAACTCCTTTGTAGGGTTGATGGGGGAAATTAAATTAGCTAATCCATGGAAAACCCTTAGCACAGTTTATGGCATGTGTAGGTATTCTGTGAATTATTGTGTTCCTAAAACGCTTGTTTTTATCTTTCTGACATTATGTTGTGTTATACTTAGTTGTTTTCATGTCTGGTTTCTCCAACATATTACACGCTTTTAAAAGGCAGACCTTAATGGGTCTCATCTATCCTTTCATCTTCCCTAACACAGTGTTTGGCACATAAGCAGGCATTAAATCAACTGTTTGCACAATAAATGCAGTAGAATAGAGAGTGGTGAAGCCAGAAGCACGCTGACCCCAGGCACCATCCAAAGCTCAGAAGGCAGGTCAGAAACTGACTCAGGGCCCAGACTGGGTGAAGTGGCTCATGCCTGTAACGACAGCACTTTGGAAAGCCGAGGCAGGCAGATCACTTGAGGCTAGGAGCTCGAGACCAGCCTCGTCAACATGGTGAAACCCTGTCTCTACTAAAAATACAAAAAATTACCCAGTGACATATGCCTGTAATTCCAGCTACTTGGGAGGCTGAGGCATGAGAATCTCTTGAACCTGGGAGGCAGAGATTGCGGTGAGCCAAGATCGCGCCACTGCACTCCAGCCTGGCTGACAGAGCAAGACTCTGTCTCCAAAAAAGAAAAGAAAAGAGAAAAGGAAAGGACTAGAGGCCTAAAATTCACAACTTAACTCCCCAGAACTAAAGAAATCCACCACCGTCACCTCCGTCCTCTGTCCCCAGAAAAGTACTTTCCCATCTCCACTCTTGTCCCTAAAATGGGAAAGGGAAGCTGCCTCCCTGTCCATCACACCCCCAGGAAACCACACGACCCTGGCACATTGGAGAGAACCCTGGATACATGACATGATGCAGGGCCTGAGTGGGGATCCTGGCTCAGTCCCTTGCCAGCTTTGTGACCCTGGGCAAACCCCAAAGCATGGCCATTTGCTCATCCATAAAATGTGGATGCCATTTCCACCCAGTTGTCAAGGAGACAAGCACACAGGAGTGTATGGTTCACGTTACAAAGCACTGAGTAAATATCAAGACCTATTATTAGATAATAGTAAAAGCTACTAATTACCAGGTACTTATTCCCTGACAATTCCCTTATTCCCTGTGCTAAGTGCCTTATACATTATCTTATTTAACCCTTATGACCAGTGAGGTAGCTACTATGACCTCCTGTAGTAATTAAAGTACCTGTAGCCAAGAGGGGCTGATTTTACTTGGCTTAAATTTTAAAAATAAGAATAAAAGAAGAAGAACAACAACAAAAGGAAGAGAAGGATGAATTCTTTTTAAGATACTGGAGTTGCTCAAAAAATTAATAAATCCCTAAGCATCCAGACTTGGGGCCACCCCAGTAACTGTGGCTCCAGGTGTTATGACCTGCCCTACAGACTGAAGACGTAAAGGTGCCTTCATGTCAGAGGGCCCCGGCTCTGGGTTTCAAATCGCTAGGCTAGAGAAGTTAATTGGCCTGACTCAATCGGTTGCTATGTCCAGGGTGTAGAACTGCATTGCACAGATCCCTCCTCCCATATATTCCTAAAAAGGAAGAATTTTTTAGTAAGCCAGGAAAGACAGAATTAAAATGCTATTATGTCCCCACTTTCCAGTTGAGGACTCTGACCTTAGAAGTCATGATTGCCCACGGTTCCTTGGCTTGTAATTGGTGACGCTAGCGTCAACCCAAGTCTCTGATGTTAAAACCAGAACTCTGCAACTCCCCACTATGCTGCCTATTTTCCAATGAAATGGCTCCAGGAAGCCATCTCATAAATATTTTCACTAGGTTGTCAAAAATTAACAAACATGCCTCTTTCATTACCTTCGGAGGCCATCTGTGGGGTGGTTATGAGTCAGCCTCTGCAGCCATGCTGCCAGAATTTGAATCCTACCTCCTTCACTTCTTACCCGTGTGATTTGAACAGGTGGTTTTACTTCTTTGGGCCTCTTTGAGTTAATATATGTATAGGACTTAAACCATGCCTGAAGTAAAAGACCTAGAACAGCCAACATAATACTGAAGAAGGACGAAGTTGAAGGAATAACGTTATCTGATTTCGAAACTTACAGTGAAGCTATAGTAATCAAAACAGGACTGTACTGGCAAAAGAATAGACGCATAGATCAATGGAACAGAGCCCAGGAACAGATTCACACAGATAAAGTCAACTAACTTTTGACAATGGAGTAAAAGCAATTCAATGTAGAAAGGATAGTCTTTTCAACAAAAGGTGCTTGAACAACTGGATGCCCATATGCAGAAAAAGAACCTAAACACAGACCTTAACATCTCTCACAAAAATTAATTCAAACTGGATCATAGACCTAAATTTAAAATGCAACTCTAAAACTTTTAGAGGAGAACAAAGGAGAAAATCTAGGTGACCTTGGGTTTAGAGATGAGTTTTTAGATACAACATCATAAAAGTATGACCCATGAAAGAAAAAATTGTTAAGTTAGACGTTATTAAAATTAAAAGCTTATGTGCTGCAAAAGGCAGTGTTCAAAACATGAAAAGACAAGCCACAGACTGGGAGAAAATACTTGCAAACACATACCTGATAAAGGACTTGAATGCAAAGAACTCCTAAAACTCAACAATAAAAAAACAAAACTCCAATTAAAAACGGTCAAAAGATCTGAGCAGAGACCTCCCCAAAAAAGATAGATAAATGGCAAATAAGCATATGAAAAAATGCTGAGAATCATCTCTCCTTAGAGAACTTAAACTAAAACAAGATACCACTACACACCTATTATAATGGTTAAAATCCAAAATGAGAACGCCAATTATTAGCAAAGAAGGGGAGCAAAGGGAACTCTTATTCACTGCTGGTGGGAAGGCAAAGTGGTACAACTGCTTTGGGAGATAGTTTGGTAGTTTCTTACAAAGCTAAATATAGTCTTACCATACATTCCAGCAATCACACTCTTAGACATTTACCCAAGTGATCTGAGAACTATGTCCACACAAAAACCTGCATGTGAATGTTACAGCAGCTTTATTTGCAATTGCTAAAAACTGGAAACAACCAAGATGTCCTTAAATAGGTGAATGGTTAAACAAACTGGGGTATGTCTATACAATAGAACATTTTTCAGCAACATAAGGAAATGATCTATCAAGCCATGAAAACATACGGATAAATCTTAAACGCATATTGCTAAGTGAAAGAAGCCAGTCTGAAAAAGCTATATCCTATATTATTACAATTATATGACATTCTGGAAAAGGCAAAACTGTAGATAGTTTTTTAAAATCCATGGTTTCCAGGGATGGAGGATGGTTAAATAGGCGAGTAGATGAATTTTTAGGGTGGTATAGTTATTCTGTACATTACTGTAATGGTGGGTACATAATATTATGCATTTGTGAAAACCCATTGAAATTTACAGCACAAAGGGCAAATCTTAACATACATAAACGTAAAAAATATCATTTAGGTGGTCAGGGTAATCCTGGAATGAAATACAGAATGTGACAAAGCAATCTGTGGTTCACATATATGAACAACCCTCACTAAAGTGGATGGAAGAAAAAGGTGCTATTTAAGTGGCTTCGGAAATGTATGCAGTTTGTAAAACTAGAGGCAAAATAAACCGTACACAAGCACTGCTCTCTAGCTGACGAGGCTATTTGCCATGGGGGTATGAGTTAACAATTTTGACACTGCTACATATGTATACTGGAATTGAACAACTAAATAAATGCGTGGCATATGCTGAGAGCCAAGTTTATCATTTTTGGAGTAGGAGGCTACAGATACGCAAGGGGGAAGGCTAGAATGATCCACGTGATAATGGCTTAGAGCTGGAGACATGTAACAGCTTAAGAGCTGGAAACATCAGTGTGAACACATGTTTAGCATAATACAGATACCAATGGTTACATACAGATATATTTGTAGATCAGCAGACAGGCATCTATAGATTGGTTCACATGCACATGTTTTCTTGCTGTCAGCTGAGAGCTTATAAAGCAGCAGCAACCAGAAGCACGAGCACACCTGGAGCCCAGACTCTGGCTTCTAATACCACCCTCCAATAAAAGGAGCCAGGGCTGGCCGGGCGCGGTGGCTCACACCTGTAATCCCAGCACTTTGGGAAGCTGAGGCAGGCGGATCACAAGGTCAGGAGATCGAGACCATCCTGGCTAATACGGTGAAACCCCCGTCTCTACTAAAAATACAAAAAATTAGCCGGGTGTGGTGGCGGGCACCTGTAGTCCCAGCTACTTGGGAGGCTGAGGCAGGAGAATGGCGTGAACCCGGGAGGCGGAGCTTGCAGTGAGCCGAGATCACGCCACTGCACTCCAGCCTGGGCGAGAGAGTGAGACTCCGTCTCAAAAAAAAAAAAAAAAACACAGGGCTTTTTGGAGAAATGACTGATTCAAGGACTAGGGCAGAAGATGTACAAGATAAGCCTAGGTATCTTGTAGTGCCACAAAGAAAGCAAGAAAGAAACAGCTCAAAAACAAAAACCCGCAATGATGGGGGTGTATCAAAGGGACACAGGAGTCAGGTGAAACAGCTCCCAGAGGCAACAAAACAAACAAAATCTAGTAGTACACTATTTGATTATAACTCAAAGCATGGAATAAATCTCTATGAGTCCATATTGATAGAAATAAACAATTGAATATGTAAATAAATGGGGAAGAAGAGAGAAATTTTCTGTGCAGAGAAATTTCAAAAATGTGCATAGGTCCTGTGCTCTCTGAGGGTGGACTATAACTGCCCCTCCTTAAGTGTGGACTACACGTGGTCACTTTCTTGTGATAGTACAGTATAAAAAAGGGAGCGGGGACGGTAACTTCACAGAGAAGAAACCTGACGAACACCGTCTCAGCGAGGTGATGATGATCAACATCTACAATGTTAAATCATGTTAATAATATGTACCCTGAATATGATGTGATAAGAGTGGCATTTTATCTCTGCCATCTTCCTCTCAAAAACCCGTAACCCCAGTCTAATTATTAGAAAACCTTAGACAAATTCCAAAAGAGAAACCTTCTACAAAACTCCTGAACAGTACTCCTCAAAACCGGCAGGGGTCATTAAAAACAAGTTTAAAGTCTGAGAAACCGCTACGGCCAGCAGGACCTTAAGGAGACATGACAACTAAGGTAATGTGGGATCCTGGGTAGGCTCCTGGAGCAGAAACAGGACACTAGGTCAAAATAAAGGAAATCCGAATACAGTATTGGCTTCAGTTAATAATAATGTATCGATATTCCTTCACTAATTGTAACAAATGTGTTATGCTAATATGATTAAAACAACAACAACAACAGGAGAAACTATATGTTAAAAATAGGAGGCCGGGCGCGGTGGCTCAC